>NC_068430.1:2996841-3301841 GCF_023373465.1 Oncorhynchus keta | reverse complement strand
TACTCTACCAGGGTGGAGTCATAACCCAACAACTCTACCAGGGTGGACTCATTACCCAACAACTCTACTCTACCAGGGTGGACTCATTACCCAACAACTCTACCAGGGTGGACTCAATACCCAACAACTCTCCTCTACCAGGGTTGACTTATTACCCTACAACTCTACCAGGGTGGACTTATTACCGTACAACTCTACTCCACCAGGGTGGACTTATTACCCTACAACTCTACCAGGGTGGACTTATTACCCTACAACTCTACTCTACCAGGGTGGACTTATTACCCTACAACTCTACTCTACCAGGGTGGACTTATTACCCTACAACTCTACCAGGGTGGACTTATTACCCTACAACTCTACTCTACCAGGGTGGACTCATTACCCAACAACTCTACTCTACCAGGGTGGACTCATTACCCAACAACTCTACTCTACCAGGGTTGACTTATTACCCTACAACTCTACCAGGGTGGACTTATTACCCTACAACTCTACTCCACCAGGGTGGACTTATTACCCCTCAATTCTACTCTACCAGGGTGGACTTATTACCCTACAACTCTACCAGGGTGGACTTATTACCCTACAACTCTACTCTACCAGGGTGGACTTATTACCCTACAACTCTACCAGGGTGGACGTATTACCCTACAACTCTACTCTACCAGGGTGGACTTATTACCCTTACAACTCTACTCTACCAGGGTGGACTTATTACCCTACAACTCTACCAGGGTGGACTTATTACACTACAACTCTACTCTACCAGGGTGGACGTATTACCCTGCAACTCTACCAGGGTGGACTTATTACCCTACAACTCTACTCTACCAGGGTGGACTTATTACCCTACAACTCTACTCTACCAGGGTGGACGTATTACCCTGCAACTCTACCAGGGTGGACTTAGTACCCTACAACTCTACTCTACCCGGGTGGACTTATTACCCTACAACTCTACCAGGGTGGACTTATTACCCTACAACTGTACTCTAACAGGGTGGACTTAGTACCCTACAACTCTACTCTACCAGGGTGGACTTATTACCCTACAACTCTACTCTACCAGGGTGGACTCATTACCCAACAACTCTACTCTATCAGGGTGGACGTATTACCCTGCAACTCTACTCTAACAGGGTGGACTTATTACCCTTAAACTCTACTCTACCAGGGTGGACTTATTACCCTTCAACTCTACTCTACCAGGGTGGACTTATTACCCAACAACTCTACTCTACCAGGGTTGACTTATTACCCTACAACTCTACCAGGGTGGACTTATTACCCTACAACTCTACTCCACCAGGGTGGACGTATTACCCCTCAATTCTACTCTACTAGGGTAGATTTATTACCCTACAACTCTACCAGGGTGGACTTATTACCCTACCACTCTACCAGGGTGGACTTATTACCCTAGAACTGTACTCTAACAGGGTGGACTTAGTACCCTACAACTCTACTCTACCCGGGTGGACTTATTACCCTACAACTCTACCAGGGTGGACTTATTACCCTACAACTCTACTCTACCAGGGTGGACTTATTACCCTACAACTCTACTCTACCAGGGTGGACTCATTACCCAACAACTCTACTCTACCAGGGTGGACGTATTACCCTGCAACTCTACTCTAACAGGGTGGACTTATCACCCTTCAACTCTACTCTACCAGGGTGGACTTATTACCCTTCAACTCTACTCTACCAGGGTGGACTTATTACCCAACAACTCTACTCTACCAGGGTGGACTTATTACCCTAAAACTCTACTCCACCAGGGTGGACTTATTACCCCTCAATTCTACTCTACCAGGGTGGACTCATTACCCAACAACTCTACTCTACCAGGGTGGACGTATTACCCTGCAACTCTACTCTAACAGGGTGGACTTATTACCCTTCAACTCTACTCTACCAGGGTGGACTTATTACCCTTCAACTCTACTCTACCAGGGTGGACTTATTACCCAACAACTCTACTCTACCAGGGTTGACTTATTACCCCTCAATTCTACTCTACCAGGGTGGACTTATTACCCTTCAACTCTACTCTACCAGGGTGGACTTATTACCCTTCAACTCTACTCTACCAGGGTGGACTTATTATCCAACAACTCTACTCTACCAGGGTTGACTTATTACCCCTCAATTCTACTCTACCAGGGTGGACTTATTACCCTACAACTCTACCAGGGTGGACTTATTACCCTACAACTCTACTCTACCAGGGTGGACTTATTACCCTACAACTCTACCAGGGTGGACTTATTACCCTACAACTCTACTCTACCAGGGTGGACTTATTACCCTACAACTCTACTCTACCAGGGTGGACTTATTACCCTACAACTCTACCAGGGTGGACTTATTACCCTACAACTCTACTCTACCAGGGTGGACGTATTACCCTGCAACTCTACCAGGGTGGACTTATTACCCTACAACTCTACTCTACCAGGGTGGACTTATTACCCTACAACTCTACTCTACCAGGGTGGACTTATTACCCTACAACTCTACTCTACCAGGATGGACTTATTACCCTACAACTCTACTCTACCAGGGTGGACGTATTACCCTGCAACTCTACCAGGGTGGACTTATTACCCTACAACTCTACTCTACCAGGGTGGACTCATTACCCAACAACTCTACTCTACCAGGGTGGACTCATTACCCTACAACTCTACCAGGGTGAACTTAGTACCCTACAACTCTACTCTACCCGGGTGGACTTATTACCCTACAACTCTACTCCACCAGGGTGGACTTATTACCCCTCAATTCTACTCTACCAGGGTGGACTTATTACCCTACAACTCTACCAGGGTGGACTTATTACCCTACCACTCTACTCTACCAGGGTGGACTTATTACCCTACAACTCTACCAGGGTGGACTTATTACCCTACAACTCTACTCTACCAGGGTGGACTTATTACCCTACAACTCTACTCTACCAGGGTGGACTTATTACCCTACAACTCTACCAGGGTGGACTTATTCTCTACCAGGATGGACTTATTACCCTACAACTCTACCAGGGTGGACTTATTACCCTACAACTCTACTCTACCAGGGTGGACTCATTACCCAACAACTCTACTCTACCAGGGTGGACTTAATACCCTACAACTCTACTCTACCAGGGTGGACTTATTACCCTACAACTCTACTCTACCAGGGTGGACTTATTACCCTACAACTCTACTCTACCAGGGTGGACTTATTACCCTACAACTCTACTCTACCAGGGTGGACGTATTACCCTACAACTCTACTCTACCAGGGTGGACGTATTACCCTGCAACTCTACCAGGGTGGACTTAGTACCCTACAACTCTACTCTACCCGGGTGGACTTATTACCCTACAACTCTACCAGGGTGGACTTATTACCCTACAACTGTACTCTAACAGGGTGGACTTAGTACCCTACAACTCTACTCTACCCGGGTGGACTTATTACCCTACAACTCTACCAGGGTGGACTTATTACCCTACAAACTCTACCAGGGTGGACTTATTACCCTACAACTCTACTCTACCAGGGTGGACTCATTACCCAACAACTCTACTCTACCAGGGTGGACGTATTACCCTGCAACTCTACTAACAGGGTGGACACTCTACCCTTCAACTCTACTCTACCAGGGTGGACTTATTACCCTTCAACTCTACTCTACCAGGGTGGACTTATTACCCAACAACTCTACTCTACCAGGGTGGACTCATTACCCAACAACTCTACCAGGGTGGACTTATTACCCTACAACTCTACTCTACCAGGGTGGACTTATTACCCTACAAATCTACTCTACCAGGGTGGACTTATTAACCTACAACTCTACTCTACCAGGGTGGACTTATTACCCTGCAACTCTACCAGGGTGAACTTATTACCCTACAACTCTACTCTACCAGGGTGGACTTATTACCCTACAACTCAACTCTACTCCACCAGGGTGGACTTATTACCCTCAATTCTACTCTACCAGGGTGGACTTATTACCCTACAACTCTACCAGGGTGGACTTATTACCCTACAACTCGACTGTACCCGGGTGGACTTATTACCCTACAACTCTACCAGGGTGGACTTATTACCCTACAACTCTACTCTACCAGGGTGGACTTATTACCCTACAACTCTACTCTACCAGGGTGGACTTATTACCCTACAACTCTACTCTACCAGGGTGGACTTATTACCCTACAACTCTACCAGGGTGGACTTATTACCCTACAACTCTACTCTACCAGGGTGGACTCATTACCCAACAACTCTACTCTACCAGGGTGGACTCATTACCCTACAACTCTACTCTACCAGGGTGGACTTATTACCCTACAACTCTACTCTACCAGGGTGGACGTATTACCCTGCAACTCTACCAGGGTGGACTTATTACCCTACAACTCTACTCTACCAGGGTGGACTTATTACCCTACAACTCTACTCTACCAGGGTGGACGTATTACCCTGCAACTCTACCAGGGTGGACTTAGTACCCTACAACTCTACTCTACCCGGGTGGACGTATTACCCTACAACTCTACCAGGGTGGACTTATTACCGTACAACTGTACTCTAACAGGGTGGACTTAGTACCCTACAACTCTACTCTACCCGGGTGGACTTATTACCCTACAACTCTACCAGGGTGGACTTATTACCCTACAACTCTACTCTACCAGGGTGGACTTATTACCCTACAACTCTACTCTACCAGGGTGGACTCATTACCCAACAACTCTACTCTACCAGGGTGGACGTATTACCCTGCAACTCTACTCTAACAGAGTGGACTTATTACCCTTCAACTCTACTCTACCAGGGTGGACTTATTACCCTTCAACTCTACTCTACCAGGGTGGACTTATTACCCAACAACTCTACTCTACCAGGGTGGACTCATTACCCAACAACTCTACCAGGGTGGACTTATTACCCTACAATTCTACTCTACCAGGGTGGACTTATTACCCTACAAATCTACTCTACCAGGGTGGACTTATTAACCTACAACTCTACTCTACCAGGGTGGACTTATTACCCTTCAACTCTACTCTACCAGGGTGGATGTATTACCCTGCAACTCTACTCTACCAGGGTGGACTTATTACCCAACAACTCTACTCTACCAGGGTGGACGTATTACCCTGCAACTCTACCAGGGTGGACTTATTACCCTACAACTCTACTCTACCAGGGTGACTTATTACCCTACAACTCTACCAGGGTGGACTTATTACCCTACAACTCTACTCCACCAGGGTGGACTTATTACCCTCAATTCTACTCTACCAGGGTGGACTTATTACCCTACAACTCTACCAGGGTGGACTTATTACCCTACAACTCTACTCTAACAGGGTGGACTTAGTACCCTACAACTCTACTCTACCAGGGTGGACTTAGTACCCTACAACTCTACCAGGGTGGACTCATTACCCAACAACTCTACTCTACCCGGGTGGACGTATTACCCTGCAACTCTACTCTAACAGGGTGGACTTATTACCCTTCAACTCTACTCTACCAGGGTGGACTTATTACCCTTCAACTCTACTCTACCAGGGTGGACTTATTACCCTTCAACTCTACTCTACCAGGGTTGACTTATTACCCTTACAACTCTACCAGGGTGGACTTATTACCCTACAACTCTACTCTACCAGGGTGGACTTATTACCCTACAACTCTACTCTACCAGGGTGGACTTATTACCCCTATATTCTACTCTACCAGGGTGGACTTATTACCCTACAACTCTACCAGGGTGGACTTATTACCCTACAACTCTACTCTACCAGGGTGGACTTATTACCCTACAACTCTACCAGGGTGGACTTATTACCCTACAACTCTACTCTACCAGGGTGGACTTATTACCCTACAACTCTACTCTACCAGGGTGGACTTATTACCCTACAACTCTACTCTACCAGGGTGGACTTATTACCCTACAACTCTACTCTACCAGGGTGGACTCATTACCCCACAACTCTACTCTACCAGGGTGGACTCATTACCCTACAACTCTACTCTACCAGGGTGGACTTATTACCCTACAACTCTACTCTACCAGGGTGGACTTATTACCCTACAACTCTACCAGGGTGGACTTATTACCCTACAACTCTACTCTACCAGGGTGGACTTATTACCCTACAACTCTACTCTACCAGGGTGGACTTATTACCCTGCAACTCTACCAGGGTGGACTTATTACCCTACAACTCTACTCTACCCAGGGTGGACTTATTACCATACAACTCTACCAGGGTGGACTTATTACCGTACAACTGTACTCTAACAGGGTGGACTTAGTACCCTACAACTCTACTCTACCCAGGGTGGACTTATTACCCTACAACTCTACCAGGGTGGACTTATTACCCTACAACTCTACTCTACCAGGGTGGACTTATTACCCTACAACTCTACTCTACCAGGGTGGACTCATTACCCAACAACTCTACTCTACCAGGGTGGACGTATTACCCTGCAACTCTACTCTAACAGAGTGGACTTATTACCCTTCAACTCTACTCTACCAGGGTGGACTTATTACCCTTCAACTCTACTCTACCAGGGTGGACTTATTACCCTACAACTCTACTCTACCAGGGTGGACTCATTACCCAACAACTCTACCAGGGTGGACTTATTACCCTACAACTCTACTCTACCAGGGTGGACTTATTACCCTACAAATCTACTCTACCAGGGTGGACTTATTAACCTACAACTCTACTCTACCAGGGTGGATGTATTACCCTGCAACTCTACTCTACCAGGGTGGACTTATTACCCAACAACTCTACTCTACCAGGGTGGACTTATTACCCTACAACTCTACTCTACCAGGGTGGACTTATTACCCTGCAACTCTACCAGGGTGGACTTATTACCCAACAACTCTACTCTACCAGGGTTGACTTATTACCCTACAACTCTACCAGGGTGGACTTATTACCCTACAACTCTACTCCACCAGGGTGGACTTATTACCCCTCAATTCTACTCTACTAGGGTGGACTTATTACCATACAACTCTACCAGGGTGGACTTATTACCCTACAACTGTACTCTAACAGGGTGGACTTAGTACCCTACAACTCTACTCTACCCGGGTGGACTTAGTACCCTACAACTCTACCAGGGTGGACTCATTACCCAACAACTCTACTCTACCAGGGTGGACGTATTACCCTGCAACTCTACTCTAACAGGGTGGACTTATTACCCTTCAACTCTACTCTACCAGGGTGGACTTATTACCCTTCAACTCTACTCTACCAGGGTGGACTTATTACCCTACAACTCTACTCTACCAGGGTGGACTTAATACCCTCCAACTCTACCAGGGTGGACTTATTACCCTACAACTCTACTCTACCAGGGTGGACGTATTACCCTGCAACTCTACCAGGGTGGACTTATTACCCTACAACTCTACTCTACCAGGGTGGACTTATTACCCTACAACTCTACTCTACCAGGGTGGACGTATTACCCTGCAACTCTACCAGGGTGGACTTAGTACCCTACAACTCTACTCTACCCGGGTGGACTTATTACCCTACAACTCTACCAGGGTGGACTTATTACCCTACAACTGTACTCTAACAGGGTGGACTTAGTACCCTACAACTCTACTCTACCCGGGTGGACTTATTACCCTACAACTCTACCAGGGTGGAGTTATTACCCTACAAATCTACTCTACCAGGGTGGACTTATTACCCTATAACTCTACTCTACCAGGGTGGACTCATTACCCAACAACTCTACTCTACCAGGGTGGACGTATTACCCTGCAACTCTACTCTAACAGGGTGGACTTATTACCCTTCAACTCTACTCTACCAGGGTGGACTTATTACCCTTCAACTCTACTCTACCAGGGTGGACTTATTACCCTGCAACTCTACTCTACCAGGGTGGAATCATTACCCTACAACTCTACTCTACCAGGGTGGACGTATTACCCTGCAACTCTACCAGGGTGGACTTATTACCCTACAACTCTACTCTACCAGGGTGGACTCATTACCCAACAACTCTACCAGGGTGGACTTATTACCCTACAACTCTACTCTACCAGGGTGGACTTATTACCCTACAACTCTACTCTACCAGGGTGGACTCATTACCCAACAACTCTACCAGGGTGGACTCATTACCCAACAACTCTACTCTACCAGGGTTGACTTATTACCCTACAACTCTACCAGGGTGGACTTATTACCCTACAACTCTACTCCACCAGGGTGGACTTATTACCCCTCAATTCTACTCTACCAGGGTGGACGTATTACCCTGCAACTCTACCAGGGTGGACCTATTACCCTACAACTCTACTCTACCAGGGTGGACGTATTACCCTACAACTCTACTCTACCAGGGTGGACGTATTACCCTGCAACTCTACCAGGATGGACTTAGTACCCTACAACTCTACTCTACCCGGGTGGACTTATTACCCTACAACTCTACCAGGGTGGACTTATTACCCTACAACTGTACTCTAACAGGGTGGACTTAGTACCCTACAACTCTACTCTACCCGGGTGGACTTATTACCCTACAACTCTACCAGGGTGGACTTATTACCCTACAACACTACTCTACCAGGGTGGACTTATTACCCTACAACTCTACTCTACCAGGGTGGACTTATTACCCTACAACTCTACTCTACCAGGGTGGACTCATTACCCAACAACTCTACCAGGGTGGACTCATTACCCAACAACTCTACTCTACCAGGGTTGACTTATTACCCTACAACTCTACCAGGGTGGACTTATTACCCTACAACTCTACTCCACCAGGGTGGACGTATTACCCTGCAACTCTACCAGGGTGGACCTATTACCCTACAACTCTACTCTACCAGGGTGGACGTATTACCCCTCAATTCTACTCTACCAGGGTGGACTTATTACCCTACAACTCTACTCTACCAGGGTGGACTTATTACCCTACAACTCTACTCTACCAGGGTGGACGTATTACCCTGCAACTCTACCAGGGTGGACTTATTACCCTACAACTCTACTCTACCAGGGTGGACTTATTACCCTACAACTCTACCAGGGTGGACTTATTACCCTACAACTCTACTCTAACAGGGTGTACCCTACAACTCTACTCTACCCGGGTGGACTTATTACCCTACTACTCTACCAGGGTGGACTTATTACCCTACAACTCTACTCTACCAGGGTGGACTTATTACCCTACAACTCTACTCTACCAGGGTGGACTTATTACCCAACAACTCTACTCTACCAGGGTGGACTTATTACCCTGCAACTCTACTCTACCAGGGTGGACTTATTACCCTTCAACTCTACTCTACCAGGGTGGACTTATTACCCTTCAACTCTACTCTACCAGGGTGGACTTATTACCCTTACAACTCTACCAGGGTGGACTTATTACCCTACAACTCTACTCTACCAGGGTGGACTTATTACTCTACCAGGGTGGACTTATTCCTCTACCAGGGTGGACTTACTACCCTACACTCTACTCTACCAGGGTGGACTTATTACCCTACAACTCTACTCTACCAGGGTGGACTTATTACCCTACAACTCTACTCTACCAGGGTGGACTTATTACCCTACAACTCTACTCTACCAGGGTGGACTTATTACCCTACAACTCTACTCTACCAGGGTGGACTTATTACCCTACAACTCTACTCTACCAGGGTGGACTTATTACCCTACAACTCTACTCTACCAGGGTGGACTTATTACCCTACAACTCTACTCTACCAGGGTGGACTTATTACCCTACAACTCTACTCTACCAGGGTGGACTTATTACCCTACAACTCTACTCTACCAGGGTGGACTTATTACCCTACAACTCTACCAGGGTGGACTTATTACCCTACAACTCTACTCTACCAGGGTGGACTTATTACCCTACAACTCTACTCTACCAGGGTGGACTTATTACCCTACAACTCTACCAGGGTGGACTTATTACCCTACAACTCTACCAGGGTGGACTTATTACCCTACAACTCTACCAGGGTGGACTTATTACCCTACAACTCTACTCTACCAGGGTGGACTCATTACCCTACAACTCTACTCTACCAGGGTGGACTTATTACCCTACAACTCTACTCTACCAGGACTCATTACCCTACAACTCTACTCTACCAGTGTGGACTTATTACCCTACAACTCTACTCTACCAGGGTGGACGTATTACCCTACAACTCTACTCTACCAGGGTGGACTTATTACCCTACAACTCTACTCTACCAGGGTGGACGTATTACTCTGCAACTCTACCAGGGTGGACTTATTACCATACAACTCTACTCTACCAGGGTGGACTCAATACACCACAACTCTACTCTACCAGGGTGGACTCATTACCCAACAACTCTACTCTACCAGGGTTGACTTATTACCCTACAACTCTACCAGGGTGGACTTATTACCCTACAACTCTACCAGGGTGGACTTATTACCCTACAACTCTACCAGGGTGGACTTATTACCATACAACTCTACTCTACCAGGGTGGACTCATTACCCAACAACTCTACTCTACCAGGGTGGACTCATTACCCAACAACTCTACTCTACCAGGGTGGACTCATTACCCAACAACTCTAACAGGGTGGACTCATTACCCAACAACTCTACTCTACCAGGGTTGACTTATTACCCTACAACTCTACCAGGGTGGACTTATTACCCTACAACTCTACCAGGGTGGACTTATTACCCTACAACTCTACTCTACCAGGGTGGACTTATTACCCAACAACTCTACTCTACCAGGGTGGACTTATTACCCTACAACTCTACTCTACCAGGGTGGACAACCCTACAACTCTACTCTACCAGGGTGGACTTATTACCCTACAACTCTACTCTACCAGGGTGGACGTATTACTCTGCAACTCTACCAGGGTGGACGTATTACCCTACAACTCTACTCTACCAGGGTGGACTCATTACCCTACAATTCTACCAGGGTGGACTCATTACCCTACAACTCTACTCTACCAGTGTGGACTTATTACCCTACAACTCTACTCTACCAGGGTGGACTCATTACCCTACAATTCTACCAGGGTGGACTCATTACCCTACAACTCTACTCTACCAGGGTGGACTTATTACCCTACAACTCTACTCTACCAGGGTGGACTTATTACCCAACAACTCTACCAGGGTGGACTTATTACCCTACAACTCTACTCTACCAGGGTGGACTTATTACCCTACAACTCTACCAGCGTGGACTTATTACCCTACAACTCTACTCTACCAGGGTGGACTCATTACCCAACAACTCTACTCTACCAGGGTGGACTCATTACCCTACAACTCTACTCTACCAGGGTGGACTTATTACCCTACAACTCTACTCTACCAGGGTGGACGTATTACCCTGCAACTCTACCAGGGTGGACTTATTACCCTACAACTCTTCTCTACCAGGGTGGACTTATTACCCTACAACTATACTCTACCCGGGTGGACGTATTACCCTACAACTCTACCAGGGTGGACTTATTACCCTACAACTCTACTCCACCAGGGTGGACTTATTACCCAACAACACATTACCCAACAACTCTACTCTACCAGGGTGGACTCATTACCCAACAACTCTACTCTACCAGGGTGGACTTATTACCCTACAACTCTACTCTACCAGGGTGGACTTATTACCCTACAACTCTACTCTACCAGGGTGGACGTATTACCCTGCAACTCTACCAGGGTGGACTTATTACCCTACAACTCTTCTCTACCAGGGTGGACTTATTACCCTACAACTATACTCTACCCGGGTGGACGTATTACCCTACAACTCTACCAGGGTGGACTTATTACCCTACAACTCTACTCCACCAGGGTGGACTTATTACCCAACAACACATTACCCAACAACTCTACTCTACCAGGGTGGACTTATTACCCAACAACTCTACTCCGGCAGGGTGGACTTATTACCCTCAATTCTACTCTACCAGGGTGGACTTATTACCCTACAACTCTACTCTACCAGGGTGGACTCATTACCCAACAACTCTACTCTACCAGGGTTTACTTAGTACCCTACAACTCTACCAGGGTGGACTTATTACCCTACAACTCTACTCCACCAGGGTGGACTTATTACCCTCAACTCTACTCTACCAGGGTGGCCTTATTACCCTACAACTCTACTCTACCAGGGTGGGCGTATTACCCTGCAACTCTACCAGGGTGGACTTAGTACCCTACAACTCTACTCTACCCGGGTGGACTTATTACCCTACAACTCTACCAGGGTGGACTTATTACCCTACAACTGTACTCTAACAGGGTGGACTTAGTACCCTACAACTCTACTCTACCCGGGTGGACTTATTACCCTACAACTCTACCAGGGTGGACTTATTACCCTACAACTCTACTCTACCAGGGTGGACTTATTACCCTACAACTCTACTCTACCAGGGTGGACTCATTACCCAACAACTCTACTCTACCAGGGTGGACGTATTACCCTGCAACTCTACCAGGGTGGACTTATTACCCTACAACTCTACTCTACCAGGGTGGACTCATTACCCAACAACTCTACCAGGGTGGACTTATTACCCTACAACTCTACTCTACCAGGGTGGACTTATTACCCTACAAATCTACTCTACCAGGGTGGACTTATTACCCTACAAATCTACTCTACCAGGGTGGACTTATTAACCTACAACTCTATTACCCTTCAACTCTACTCTACCAGGGTGGATGTATTACCCTGCAACTCTACTCTACCAGGGTGGACTTATTACCCAACAACTCTACTCTACCAGGGTGGACGTATTACCCTGCAACTCTACCAGGGTGGACTTATTACCCTACAACTCTACTCTACCAGGGTGGACTCATTACCCAACAACTCTACCAGGGTGGACTTATTACCCTACATCTCTACTCTACCAGGGTGGACTTATTACCCTACAAATCTACTCTACCAGGGTGGACTTATTACCCTACAACTCTACTCTACCAGGGTGGACTTATTACCCTACAACTCTACTCTACCAGGGTGGACTCATTACCCAACAACTCTACTCCACCAGGGTGGACGTATTACCCTGCAACTCTACTCTACCAGGGTGGACTTATTACCCTTCAACTCTACTCTACCAGGGTGGATGTATTACCCTGCAACTCTACTCTACCAGGGTGGACTTATTACCCTACAACTCTACTCTACCAGGGTGGACTTATTAACCTACAACTCTACTCTACCAGGGTGGACTTATTACCCTACAACTCTACTCTACCAGGGTGGACTCATTACCCTACAACTCTACCAGGGTGGACTCATTACCCTACAACTCTACTCTACCAGGGTGGACTTATTACCCTACAACTCTACTCTCCCAGGGTGGACTTATTACCCTACAACTCTACTCTACCAGGGTGGACTTATTACCCTACAACTCTACTCTACCAGGGTGGACTTATTACCCTACAACTCTACTCTACCAGGGTGGCCTTATTACCCTACTACTCTACTCTACCAGGGTGGGCGTATTACCCTGCAACTCTACCAGGGTGGACTTATTACCCTACAACTCTACTCTACCAGGGTGGACGTATTACCCTACAACTCTACCAGGGTGGACTTATTACCCTACAACTCTACTCTACCAGGGTGGACTTATTACCCTACAACTCTACTCTACCAGGGTGGACTCATTACCCAACAACTCTACTCTACCAGGGTGGACTCATTACCCAACAACTCTACTCTACCAGGGTGGACTCATTACCCAACAACTCTAACAGGGTGGACTCATTACCCAACAACTCTACTCTACCAGGGTTGACTTATTACCCTACAACTCTACCAGGGTGGACTTATTACCCTACAACTCTACCAGGGTGGACTTATTACCCTACAACTCTACTCTACCAGGGTGGACTCATTACCCAACAACTCTACTCTACCAGGGTGGACTTATTACCCTACAACTCTACTCTACCAGGGTGGACTCATTACCCTACAACTCTACTCTACCAGGGTGGACTTATTACCCTACAACTCTACTCTACCAGGGTGGACTCATTACCCTACAATTCTACCAGGGTGGACTCATTACCCTACAACTCTACTCTACCAGGGTGGACTTATTACCCTACAACTCTACTCTACCAGGGTGGACGTATTACCCAACAACTCTACCAGGGTGGACTTATTACCCTACAACTCTACTCTACCAGGGTGGACTTATTACCCTACAACTCTACTCTACCAGGGTGGACGTATTACCCTGCAACTCTACCAGGGTGGACTTATTACCCTACAACTCTTCTCTACCAGGGTGGACTTATTACCCTACAACTATACTCTACCCGGGTGGACGTATTACCCTACAACTCTACCAGGGTGGACTTATTACCCTACAACTCTACTCCACCAGGGTGGACTTATTACCCAACAACACATTACCCAACAACTCTACTCTACCAGGGTGGACTCATTACCCAACAACTCTACTCCGGCAGGGTGGACTTATTACCCCTCAATTCTACTCTACCAGGGTGGACTTATTACCCTACAACTCTACTCTACCAGGGTGGACTCATTACCCAACAACTCTACTCTACCAGGGTTTACTTAGTACCCTACAACTCTACCAGGGTGGACTTATTACCCTACAACTCTACTCCACCAGGGTGGACTTATTACCCCTCAATTCTACTCTACCAGGGTGGCCTTATTACCCTACTACTCTACTCTACCAGGGTGGGCGTATTACCCTGCAACTCTACCAGGGTGGACTTAGTACCCTACAACTCTACTCTACCCGGGTGGACTTATTACCCTACAACTCTACCAGGGTGGACTTATTACCCTACAACTGTACTCTAACAGGGTGGACTTAGTACCCTACAACTCTACTCTACCCGGGTGGACTTATTACCCTACAACTCTACCAGGGTGGACTTATTACCCTACAACTCTACTCTACCAGGGTGGACTTATTACCCTACAACTCTACTCTACCAGGGTGGACTCATTACCCAACAACTCTACTCTACCAGGGTGGACGTATTACCCTGCAACTCTACCAGGGTGGACTTATTACCCTACAACTCTACTCTACCAGGGTGGACTCATTACCCAACAACTCTACCAGGGTGGACTTATTACCCTACAACTCTACTCTACCAGGGTGGACTTATTACCCTACAAATCTACTCTACCAGGGTGGACTTATTAACCTACAACTCTACTCTACCAGGGTGGACTTATTACCCTTCAACTCTACTCTACCAGGGTGGATGTATTACCCTGCAACTCTACTCTACCAGGGTGGACTTATTACCCAACAACTCTACTCTACCAGGGTGGACGTATTACCCTGCAACTCTACCAGGGTGGACTTATTACCCTACAACTCTACTCTACCAGGGTGGACTCATTACCCAACAACTCTACCAGGGTGGACTTATTACCCTACATCTCTACTCTACCAGGGTGGACTTATTACCCTACAAATCTACTCTACCAGGGTGGACTTATTACCCTACAACTCTACTCTACCAGGGTGGACTTATTACCCTACAACTCTACTCTACCAGGGTGGACTCATTACCCAACAACTCTACTCCACCAGGGTGGACGTATTACCCTGCAACTCTACTCTACCAGGGTGGACTTATTACCCTTCAACTCTACTCTACCAGGGTGGATGTATTACCCTGCAACTCTACTCTACCAGGGTGGACTTATTACCCTACAACTCTACTCTACCAGGGTGGACTTATTAACCTACAACTCTACTCTACCAGGGTGGACTTATTACCCTACAACTCTACTCTACCAGGGTGGACTCATTACCCTACAACTCTACCAGGGTGGACTCATTACCCTACAACTCTACTCTACCAGGGTGGACTTATTACCCTACAACTCTACTCTCCCAGGGTGGACTTATTACCCTACAACTCTACTCTACCAGGGTGGACTTATTACCCTACAACTCTACTCTCCCAGGGTGGACTTATTAACCTACAACTCTACTCTACCAGGGTGGACTTATTACCCTACAACTCTACTCTACCAGGGTGGCCTTATTACCCTACTACTCTACTCTACCAGGGTGGGCGTATTACCCTGCAACTCTACCAGGGTGGACTTAGTACCCTACAACTCTACTCTACCCGGGTGGACTTATTACCCTACAACTCTACCAGGGTGGACTTATTACCCTACAACTCTACTCTACCAGGGTGGACTTATTACCCTACAACTCTACTCTACCAGGGTGGACTCATTACCCAACAACTCTACTCTACCAGGGTGGACGTATTACCCTGCAACTCTACCAGGGTGGACTTATTACCCTACAACTCTACTCTACCAGGGTGGACTCATTACCCAACAACTCTACCAGGGTGGACTTATTACCCTACAACTCTACTCTCCCAGGGTGGACTTATTACCCTACAACTCTACTCTACCAGGGTGGACTTATTACCCTACAACTCTACTCTACCAGGGTGGACTCATTACCCTACAACTCTACCAGGGTGGACTCATTACCCTACAACTCTACTCTACCAGGGTGGACTTATTACCCTACAACTCTACTCTACCAGGGTGGACTTATTACCCTGCATCTCTACTCTACCAGGGTGGACTCATTACCCTACAACTCTACTCTACCAGGGTGGACTTATTACCCTACAACTCTACTCTACCAGGGTGGACGTATTACCCTGCAACTCTACCAGGGTGGACTTATTACCCTACAACTCTACTCTACCAGGGTGGACTCATTACCCAACAACTCTACCAGGGTGGACTTATTACCCTACAACTCTACTCTACCAGGGTCGACTTATTACCCTACAACTCTACTCTACCAGGGTGGACTTATTACCGTACAACTCTACTCTACCAGGGTGGAATTATTACCCTACAACTACTCTACCAGGGTGGACTCATTACCCTACAACTCTACTCTACCAGGGTGGACTTATTACCCTACAACTCTACTCTACCAGGGTGGACTTATTAACCTACAACTCTATCCTACCAGGGTGGACTCATTACCCTACAATTCTACCAGGGTGGACTCATTACCCTACAACTCTACTCTACCAGGGTGGACTTATTACCCTACAACTCTACTCTACCAGGGTGGACTTATTACCCTACAACTCTACCAGGGTGGACTTATTACCTTACAACTGTACTCTAACAGGGTGGACTTAGTACCCTACAACTCTACTCTACCCGGGTGGACTTATTACCCTACAACTCTACCAGGGTGGACTTATTACCCTACAACTCTACTCTACCAGGGTGGACTTATTACCCTACAACTCTACTCTACCAGGGTGGACTCATTACCCAACAACTCTACTCTACCAGGGTGGACGTATTACCCTGCAACTCTACTCTACCAGGGTGGACTTATTACCCTTCAACTCTACTCTACCAGGGTGGACTTATTAACCTACAACTCTACTCTACCAGGGTGGACTTATTACCCTACAACTCTACTCTACCAGGGTGGCCTTATTACCCTACTACTCTACTCTACCAGGGTGGGCGTATTACCCTGCAACTCTACCAGGGTGGACTTAGTACCCTACAACTCTACTCTACCCGGGTGGACTTATTACCCTACAACTCTACCAGGGTGGACTTATTACCCTACAACTCTACTCTACCAGGGTGGACTTATTACCCTACAACTCTACTCTACCAGGGTGGACTCATTACCCAACAACTCCTCTACCAGGGTGGACCCTGCAACTCTACCAGGGTGGACT
Source organism: Oncorhynchus keta (assembly GCF_023373465.1). Taxonomy (NCBI): domain Eukaryota; kingdom Metazoa; phylum Chordata; class Actinopteri; order Salmoniformes; family Salmonidae; genus Oncorhynchus; species Oncorhynchus keta. The sequence goes on along the minus strand of NC_068430.1, from coordinate 3,283,989 downwards.
TATTACCCTACAACTCTACTCTACCAGGGTGGACTCATTACCCAACAACTCTACCAGGGTGGACTTATTACCCTACAACTCTACTCTCCCAGGGTGGACTTATTACCCTACAACTCTACTCTACCAGGGTGGACTCATTACCCTACAACTCTACCAGGGTGGACTTATTACCCTACAACTCTACTCTACCAGGGTGGACTTATTACCCTACAACTCTACTCTACCAGGGTGGACTCATTACCCTACAACTCTACCAGGGTGGACTCATTACCCTACAACTCTACTCTACCAGGGTGGACTTATTACCCTACAACTCTACTCTACCAGGGTGGACTTATTACCCTGCATCTCTACTCTACCAGGGTGGACTCATTACCCTACAACTCTACTCTACCAGGGTGGACTTATTACCCTACAACTCTACTCTACCAGGGTGGACGTATTACCCTGCAACTCTACCAGGGTGGACTTATTACCCTACAACTCTACTCTACCAGGGTGGACTCATTACCCTACAACTCTACCAGGGTGGACTCATTACCCTACAACTCTACTCTACCAGGGTGGACTTATTACCCTACAACTCTACTCTACCAGGGTGGACTTATTACCCTGCATCTCTACTCTACCAGGGTGGACTCATTACCCATACAACTCTACTCTACCAGGGTGGACTTATTACCCTACAACTCTACTCTACCAGGGTGGACGTATTACCCTGCAACTCTACCAGGGTGGACTTATTACCCTACAACTCTACTCTACCAGGGTGGACTCATTACCCAACAACTCTACCAGGGTGGACTTTATTACCCTACAACTCTACTCTACCAGGGTCGACTTATTACCCTACAACTCTACTCTACCAGGGTGGACTTATTACCGTACAACTCTACTCTACCAGGGTGGAATTATTACCCTACAACTACTCTACCAGGGTGGACTCATTACCCTACAACTCTACTCTACCAGGGTGGACTTATTACCCTACAACTCTACTCTACCAGGGTGGACTTATTAACCTACAACTCTATCCTACCAGGGTGGACTTATTACCCTACAACTCTACTCTACCAGGGTGGACTCATTACCCTACAATTCTACCAGGGTGGACTCATTACCCTACAACTCTACTCTACCAGGGTGGACTTATTACCCTACAACTCTACTCTACCAGGGTGGACTTATTACCCTACAACTCTACCAGGGTGGACTTATTACCTTACAACTGTACTCTAACAGGGTGGACTTAGTACCCTACAACTCTACTCTACCCGGGTGGACTTATTACCCTACAACTCTACCAGGGTGGACTTATTACCCTACAACTCTACTCTACCAGGGTGGACTTATTACCCTACAACTCTACTCTACCAGGGTGGACTCATTACCCTACAACTCTACTCTACCAGGGTGGACTTATTACCCTACAACTCTACTCTACCAGGGTGGACATATTACCCTGCAACTCTACCAGGGTGGACTTATTACCCTACAACTCTACTCTACCAGGGTGGACTCATTACCCTACAACTCTACTCTACCAGGATGGACTTATTACCCTACAACTCTACTCTACCAGGGTGGACTTATTACCCTGCAACTCTACCAGGGTGGACTTATTACCCTACAAATCTACTCTACCAGGGTGGACTTATTACCCTACAACTCTACTCTACCAGGGTGGACTTATTACCCTACAACTCTACTCTACCAGGGTGGACTCATTACCCAACAACTCTACTCTACCAGGGTGGACGTATTACCCTGCAACTCTACTCTACCAGGGTGGACTTATTACCCTACAACTCTACTCTACCAGGGTGGACTTATTAACCTACAACTCTACTCTACCAGGGTGGACTTATTACCCTACAACTCTACTCTACCAGGGTGGACTCATTACCCTACAACTCTACCAGGGTGGACTCATTACCCTACAACTCTACTCTAGCAGGGTGGACTTATTACCCTACAACTCTACTCTCCCAGGGTGGACTTATTACCCTACAACTCTACTCTACCAGGGTGGACTTATTACCCTACAACTCTACTCTCCCAGGGTGGACTTATTACCCTACAACTCTACTCTACCATGGTGGACTCATTACCCTACAACTCTACAAGGGTGGACTTATTACCCTACAACTCTACTCTACCAGGGTGGACTTATTACCCTACAACTCTACTCTACCAGGGTGGACTTATTACCCTACAACTCTACTCTACCAGGGTGGACGTATTACCCTGCAACTCTACCAGGGTGGACTTATTACCCTACAACTCTACTCTACCAGGGTGGACTCATTACCCAACAACTCTACCAGGGTGGACTTATTACCCTACAACTCTACTCTACCAGGGTGGACTTATTACCCTACAACTCTACTCTACCAGGGTGGACTTATTACCGTACAACTCTACTCTACCAGGGTGGAATTATTACCCTACAACTCTACTCTACCAGGGTGGACTCATTACCCAACAACTCTACTCTACCAGGGTGGACGTATTACCCTGCAACTCTACTCTACCAGGGTGGACTTATTACCCTACAACTCTACTCTACCAGGGTGGACGTATTACCCTGCAACTCTACCAGGGTGGACTTATTACCCTACAACTCTACTCTACCAGGGTGGACTCATTACCCAACAACTCTACCAGGGTGGACTTATTACCCTACAACTCTACTCTACCAGGGTGGACTTATTACCCTACAAATCTACTCTACCAGGGTGGACTTATTACCCTACAACTCTACTCTACCAGGGTGGACTTATTACCCTACAACTCTACTCTACCAGGGTGGACTCATTACCCAACAACTCTACTCTACCAGGGTGGACTTATTACCCAACAACTCTACTCTACCAGGGTGGATGTATTACCCTGCAACTCTACTCTACCAGGGTGGACTTATTACCCTACAACTCTACTCTACCAGGGTGGACTTATTACCCTACAACTCTACTCTACCAGGGTGGACTTATTACCCTACAACTCTACTCTGCCAGGGTGGACTCATTACCCTACAACTCTACCAGGGTGGACTCATTACCCTACAACTCTACTCTACCAGGGTGGACTTATTACCCTACAACTCTACTCTCCCAGGGTGGACTTATTACCCTACAACTCTACTCTACCAGGGTGGACTTATTACCCTACAACTCTACTCTCCCAGGGTGGACTTATTACCCTACAACTCTACTCTACCAGGGTGGACTCATTACCCTACAACTCTACCAGGGTGGACTTATTACCCTACAACTCTACTCTACCAGGGTGGACTTATTACCCTACAACTCTACTCTACCAGGGTGGACTTATTACCCTACAACTCTACTCTACCAGGCTGGACGTATTACCCTGCAACTCTACCAGGGTGGACTTATTACCCTACAACTCTACTCTACCAGGGTGGACTCATTACCCAACAACTCTACCAGGGTGGACTTATTACCCTACAACTCTACTCTACCAGGGTGGACTAATTACCCTACATCTCTACTCTACTAGGGTGGACTTATTACCCAACAACTCTACTCTACCAGGGTGGACGTATTACCCTGCAACTCTACTCTACCAGGGTGGACTTATTACCCTTCAACTCTACTCTACCAGGGTGGACTTCTTACCCTGCAACTCTACTCTACCAGGGTGGACTCATTACCCTACAACTCTACTCTACCAGGGTGGACCTCTAACCACTAGACTACCTGCCTCTAAGCACTAGGCTACCTGCCTCTAACCACTAGGCTACCTGCCTCTAACCACTAGACTACCTGCCTCTAACCACTAGACTCCCTGCCTCTAACCACTAGACTACCTGCCTCTAAGCACTAGGCTACCTGCCTCTAACCACTAGGCTACCTGCCTCTAACCACTAGACTACCTGCCTCTAAGCACTAGACTACCTGCCTCTAACCACTAGACTACCTGCCTCTAACCACCAGACTACCTGCCTCTAACCACGAGACTACCTGCCTCTAACCACTAGACTACCTGCCTCTAACCACTAGACTACCTGCCTCTAACCACTAGACTACCTGCCTCTAACCAGGAGACTACCTGCCTCTAACCACTAGACTACCTGCCTCTAAGCACTAGACTACCTGCCTCTAACCACTAGACTACCTGCCCTAAGCACTAGGCTACCTGCCTCTAACCACTAGACTACCTGCCTCTAACCACTAGACTACCTGCCTCTAACCACTAGACTACCTACCTCTAACCACTAGACTACCTGCCTCTAACCACTAGACTACCTGCCTCTAACCACTAGACTACCTGCCTCTAACCACTAGACTACCTGCCTCTAACCACTAGGCTACCTGCCTCTAACCACTAGGCTACCTGCCTCTAACCACTAGGCTACCTGCCTCTAACCACTAGGCTGCCTGCTCTAAGCACTAGACTACCTGCCTCTAAGCACTAGACTACCTGCCTCTAACCACTAGACTACCTGCCTCTAACCACTAGGCTACCTGCCTCTAACCACTAGGCTGCCTGCCTCTAACCACTAGGCTGCCTGCTCTAACCACTAGGCTACCTGCCCCAGCTAACTGCATAGGCTACCTGCCTCTAACCACTAGGTTACCTGCCTCTAAGCACTAGGCTACCTGCTCTAACCACTAGGCTACCTGCCTCTAAGCACTAGACTACCTGCCTCTAACCACTAGACTACCTGCCTCTAACCACTAGGATACCTGCTCTAACCACTAGGCTACCTGCCTCTAAGCACTAGACTACCTGCCTCTAACCACTAGACTACCTGCCTCTAACCACTAGGCTACCTGCCTCTAACCACTAGGCTACCTGCCTCTAAGCACTAGGCTGCCTGCTCTAAGCACTAGGCTGTCTGCTCTAACCACTAGGCTACCTGCCTCTAACCACTAGGCTGCCTGCTCTAACCACTAGGCTACCTGCCCCCTAACTGCATAGGCTATCTAATTTCCAAACAGGCTACCTGCCTCTAACCACTAGGCTACCTGCCTCTAACCACTAGGCTACCTGCCCCAGCTAACTGCATAGGCTATCTAATTTCCAAATAGGCTACCTGCCTCTAACCACTAGGCTGCCTGCTCTAACCACTAGGCTACCTGCCCCAGCTAACTGCATAGGCTATCTAATTTCCAAATAGGCTACCTGCCTCTAACCACTAGGCTACCTGCCCCACCTAACTGCATAGGCTATCTAATTTCCAAATAGGCTACCTGCCTCTAACCACTAGACTACCTGCCTCTAAGCACTAGACTACCTGCCTCTAAGCACTAGACTACCTGCCTCTAAGCACTAGGCTGCCTGCTCTAACCACTAGGCTACCTGCCCCACCTAACTGCATAGGCTATCCATTTCCAAATAGGCTACCTGCCTCTAACCACTAGACTACCTGCCTCTAAGCACTAGACTACCTGCCTCTAAGCACTAGACTACCTGCCTCTAAGCACTAGGCTGCCTGCTCTAACCACTAGGCTACCTGCCCCACCTAACTGCATAGGCTATCTCATTTCCAAATAGGCTACCTGCCTCTAACCACTAGACTACCTGCCTCTAAGCACTAGACTACCTGCCTCTAGCACTAGACTACCTGCCTCTAAGCACTAGGCTGCCTGCTCTAACCACTAGGCTACCTGCCCCACCTAACTGCATAGGCTATCTCATTTCCAAATAGGCTACCTGCCCCACCTAACTGCATAGGCTATCTAATTTCCAAATAGGCTACCTGCCTCTAACCACTAGGCTACCTGCCCCACCTAACTGCATAGGCTATCTAATTTCCAAATAGGCCATCATCTCTGTCAATCGTGAATGAATTTCTTCACATTTTACCGGTGAAACGTCCAAACTGCATCACCGTGCAGATCATTTGATTGCTCTCCATCAGTTTCAATGGGAATATTCATTTAGGACTTCTTGGATTCCAGTTTGGTGAGTGAATCAGAGCAGATGGTGTTAACTAACTATTAGTCTTTCTTGTATTTTGTCTTCATCAAAGCGTAACATTATACCCTGTCTAATGGCTCGGTTGAGTTTTGGCACATGATACTTTTTTTTGTGGGACTATTCAGCTTAATCTACCTATCCTAAAATCTTCAAAATGTTTTTGGTGTAACAGTAACATTATAGGTCTACTATGCTATGCTATTATAGTCAGTTCTGTTATGTAAAAATGATAATTATTCATTACGTGATCTTGGAGACATTGACTCAGCTTTGATCTAACTTTACTAAATGAGCACCATTGTGAGAAGTGATATTCTTCTATTTGGAATCATAATAATAGGTGTGGAGTAGGACTATTACAATTGTGTTAAAGGAATTGAATCAACTTGTGGTGTTGAAGGACAGCCGAAGGATGACTGATGGATAGCTGAAGGATGGCTGATAGATAGCTGAAGGATATCTGAATGATAACTGAAGGATGGCTGAAGGATATCTGAATGATAACTGAAGGGTGGCTGAATGATAACTTAAGGATGGCTGAATGATGGCAGAAGAATAGCTGGAGGATGGCTGCATAATAACTGAAGGATGGCTGAATGATGGCTGAAGGATGGCTGAAGAATAGCTGTAGGATGGCTAAAGGATGGCTGAATAATAGCTGAATGATGGCTGAAGGATGGCTGAATGATGGCTGAATGATAACTGAAGGATAGCTGAAGGATAGCTGAAGGACAGCTGAAGGACAGTTGAAGGATTGTGCAGTAGGTTTTAATCTAATAGTCCTAAAACTACATGGATAGCTGAATAAAAGCTGAAGATGGTGGCTAGGTTATAGTCATAATAGATATCATAACCGCCATTGATAAAAGACAGTACTGTGCAGCCGTCTTCATTGACCTGGCCAATACATTCGACTCTATCAATCACCGTATTCTTATTGGCAGACTCAACAGCCTTGGTTTCTCAAATGACTGCCTCGCCTTGTTCACCAACTACTTCTCAGTCAGAGATCAGTGTGTCAAATTGGAGGGCCTGTTGTCCGGGCCTCTGGCGGTCTCTGTGGGGGTACCACAGGGTTAAATTCTCGGGCTGACTCTTTTCACTGTATATATCAACGATGTCGCTCTTGCTGCAAGTGATTCCCTGATTCACCTCTACGCAGACGACACCATTCGGTATACATCTGGCCATTCTTTCGGCACTGTGTTAACAAACCTCCAAACGAGCTTCAATGCCATACAACACTCCTTCCCTGGCCTCCAACTGCTCTTAAACGCTAGTAAAACTAAAGGCATGCTTTTCAACCCGGCCGCCATACTAGCATCACTAATCTGGGCAGTTCTGACTTAGAATATGTGAACAACTACAAATACCTAGGTGTCTGGCTAGACTGTAAACTCTCCTTCCAGACTCATATTAAACATCTCCAATCCAAAATAAAATCTAGAATCGGATTCCTATTTCGCAACAAAGCCTCCTTCACTCACGTCGCCAAACATACCCTCGGAAAACTGACTATCCTACCCATCCTCGACTTCTTGTCATTTACAAAATACTTCAAAACTCTACTCAGCAAACTGGATGCGGTCTGTCAAAAGCCCCATATCAAACTTCGACCTGATGCTCTAGCCTGGCTCTTGTACATATCAATTGCCAGACCCACTGGCTCCAGGTCATCTATAAGTCTATGCTGGGTAAAGCTCCACCTTATCTCAGCTCAATGGTTAAACCCGTAGCACACGCCAGGTATATTTCACTTCATCCCCAAAGCCAACACCTCCTTTGGCCGCCTTTCCTTACAGTTTTCTGCTGGTCAATGACTGATTGCAAAAATCGCTGATTATATTTCCCTCACAAACATTAGCTAACCGATTGCTGCAGCTGTACATAGCCCATCTGTAAATAGCCCATCCAATCTACCTACCTCACTATTGTTTTTATTTACTTTTCTGCTCTTTTGCAGACCAGTATTTCTACTTGCACATTATTATCTATCAGTCCAGTGTTAATCTGCTAAATTGTAATTACTTCTCTCCTACAGCCTATTTATTGCCTAGCCTCCTCACACCACTTGCACACACTGGATATAGACTTTATTTTTCTCTATTGTGTTATTGACTCTATGCTTGTTCATTCATTGTTTAACTCTGGGTGGTTGTTTGTGTCACACTGCTTTTGGTTTATCTTGGCCAGGTCGCAGTTGTAAATGACAACTTTTTCTCAATTGGCCTATCTGGTTAAATAAAGGTGAAAAAAATATGTTAAAAAAAATGACTACGTGGTATAGCTATTAGTAGATATAATTATCAGTAGGTGTTAGTCTAATAGACCTATGACTATGTGATATAATTATCAGTAGGTGTTAGTCTAGACCTATGACACGTTATATAAATCAGTAGGTGTTAGTCTAATAGACCTATGACACGTTATATAATTATCAGTAGGTGTTAGTCTAATAGACCTATGACTATGTGATATTATTATCAGTAGGTGTTAGTCTAATAGACCTATGACCAAGTTATATAATTATCAGTAGGTGTTAGTCTAATCCTATGACCAAGTTATATAATTATCAGTAGGTGTTAGTCTAATAGATTGACCACGTTATATAATTATCAGTAGGTGTTACAAAGACCTATGACTATGTGATATTATTATCAGGTGTTAGTCTAATAGACCTATGACTATGTGATATTATTACAGTAGGTGTTAGTCTAATAGACCTATGACTATGTGATATTATTATCAGTAGGTGTTAGTCTAATCCTGACTATGTGATATTATTATCAGTAGGTGTTAGTCTAATAGACCTATGACTATGTGATATTATTATCAGTAGGTGTTAGTCTAATAGACCTATGACTATGTGATATAATTATCAGTAGGTGTTAGTCTAATAGACCTATGACTATGTGATATAATTATCAGTAGGTGTTAGTCTAATAGACCTATGACCACGTTATATAATTATCAGTAGGTGTTAGTCTAATAGACCTATGACTATGTGATATATTATCAGTAGGTGTTAGTCTAATAGACCTATGACTATGTGATATTATTATCAGTAGGTGTTAGTCTAATAGACCTATGACTATGTGATATAATTATCAGTAGGTGTTAGTCTAATAGACCTATGACTATGTGATATAATTATCAGTAGGTGTTAGTCTAATAGACCTATGACTATGTGATATAATTATCAGTAGGTGTTAGTCTAATAGACCTATGACTATGTGATATAATTATCAGTAGGTGTTAGTCTAATAGACCTATGACTACGTTATATAATTATCAGTAGGTGTTAGTCTAATAGACCTATGACTATGTTATATAATTATCAGTAGGTGTTAGTCTAATAGACCTATGACTATGTGATATAATTATCAGTAGGTGTTAGTCTAATAGACCTATGACTACGTTATATTATTATCAGTAGGTGTTAGTCTAATAGACCTATGACTATGTGATATAATTATCAGTAGGTGTTAGTCTAATAGACCTATGACTATGTGATATTATTATCAGTAGGTGTTTATTCTAATAGACCTATGACTACGTTATATAACTATTTGTAGCCTAATGTAAATACAAATACACATAGCTATAAGAGCACACGGTGAGACCCAAATGCAGACGCAGGAGGCAGATGCTTGAGCTCCGATATTTATTACATCAAAAAGGGGTAGGCAAAAGGCAGGTCAGGGACAGGCGAGAGTTCATAAATCAGTTCTGAGTCCAAACAGTACAAGGCGATAGTCAGGCTCGAGGTCAGAACAGGCAGAGTTGTTAGGCAGGCAGATTCGGCGTCAGGACAGGCAAGGGTCAAAACCAGGAGGGCTAGGAAAAAACGGACTGGGAAAAATAGGAGCAAGGAGAAACGCTGTTTCACTTGGCAAAACAAGACAAAATTGGCACAGAGAGACAGGAAACACAGGGATAAATACACTGGCACAGAGAGACAGGAAACACAGGGGTAAATACACTGGGGTCTAATGGGGAAAAAAAGAGGACCTTGCACAGAGAGACAGGAAACACAGGGATAAATACACCAGGGACTAATGGGGAAAAAGGAGGAACTGGCACAGAGAGACAGGAAACACAGGGATAAATACACTGGGGACTAATGGGGAAAACAAGACGAACTGGCACAGAGATACAGGAAACACAGGGATAAATACACTGGGGACTAATGGGGAAAACAAGAGGAACTGGCACAGAGAGACAGGAAACACAGGGATAAATACACCAGGGACTAATGGGGAAAACAAGAGGAACTGGCACAGAGAGACAGGAAATACAGGGATAAATACACTGGGGTCTGATGGGGAAAACAAGAGGAACTGGCACAGAGAGACAGGAAACACAGGGATAAATACACTGGGGACTAATGGGGAAAACAAGAGGAACTGGCACAGAGAGACAGGAAACACAGGGATAAATACACTGGGGACTAATGGGGAAAACAAGAGGAACTGGCACAGAGAGACAGGAAACACAGGGATAAATACACTGGGGACTAATGGGGAAAACAAGAGGAACTGGTACAGAGAGACAGGAAACACAGGGATAAATACACTGGCACAGAGGGACAGGAAACACAGGGATAAATACACTGGCACAGAGAAACAGGAAACACAGGGATAAATACACCGGGGACTAATGGGGAAAACAAGAGGAACTGGCACAGAGAGACAGGAAACAGGGATAAATACACTGGGGACTAATGGGGAAAACAAGAGGAACTGGCACAGAGAGACAGGAAATACAGGGATAAATACACTGGGGTCTGATGGGGAAAACAAAAGGAACTGGCTCAGAGAGACAGGAAACACAGGGATAAATACACTGGGGTCTAATGGGGAAAACAAGAGGAACTGGCTCAGAGAGACGTTGATTTGACTAGCAGTACTCTTTTAACTCTTAAAGTTTACTGTGGCCGTTTCTTTTGCGCTCTTGTCACAGTGAAAAATACCAAAAGTGTTTTCTACACAAATGACTATAATGAACTAGACTTGACAGGAAATATTTATCTCAGATGATAATAATTATTTTATTATAGATACTTGTGTCTATATCTGTGTCTTCCTTTTATGAATCATTCATTCATCATGAGTGGTTGTAATAATGACCTACGTAGCACGAGGGGAGACGAGGCGAGACGAGGTATAGAGGGTATAGAGGGATGTAACTGTAGGTGGAGGTAAAGAGGTATGTGACTGTAGGTGGAGGTATAGAGGTATGTGACTGTAGGTGGAGGTATGTGACTGTAGGTGGAGGTATAGAGGTATGTGACTGTAGGTGGAGGTATGTGACTGTAGGTGGAGGTATAGAGGTATGTGACTGTAGGTGGAGGTATGTAACTGTAGGTGGAGGTAAAGAGGTATGTGACTGTAGGTGGAGGTATAGAGGTATGTGACTGTAGGTGGAGGTATGCGACTGTAGGTGGAGGTATAGAGGTATGTGACTGTAGGTGGAGGTATAGAGGTATGTGACTGTAGGTGGAGGTAAAGAGGTATGTGACTGTAGGTGCGGGTATAGAGGTATGTGACTGTAGGTGGAGTATGTGACTGTAGGTGGAGGTATGTGACTGTAGGTGGAGGTAAAGAGGTATGTGACTTAGGTACATTTAAGGTATGTGACTGTAGGTGGAGGTATAGAGGTATGTGACTGTAGGTGCATACACCTTATGTGACTGTAGGTGGTATAGAGGTATGTGACTGTAGGTCGGGTATAGAGGTATGTGACTGTAGGTGGGGTATAGAGGTATGTGACTGTAGGTGGAGGTATAGAGGTATGTGACTGTAGGTGGAGGTATAGAGGTATGTGACTGTAGGTGGAGGTATAGAGGTATGTGACTGTAGGTGGAGGTATAGAGGTATGTGACTGTAGGTGTGGGTATAGAGGTATGTGACTGTAGGTGGAGGTACAGAGGTATGTGACTGTAGGTGCGGGTATAGAGGTATGTGACTGTAGGTGGAGGTATGTGACTGTAGGTGGAGGTATGTGACTGTAGGTGGAGGTAAAGAGGTATGTGACTGTAGGTGCCGGTATAGAGGTATGTGACTGTAGGTGGAGGTGGAGGTATAGAGGTATGTGACTGTAGGTGGAGGTATAGAGGTATGGGACTGTAGGTGGAGGTATGTGACTGTAGGTGGAGGTATAGAGGTATGTGACTGTAGGTGGAGGTATAGAGGTATGTGACTGTAGGTGGAGGTATAGAGGTATGTGACTGTAGGTGGAGGTATGTGACTGTAGGAGGAGGTATGTGACTGTAGGTGGAGGTATAGAGGTATGTGACTGTAGGTGGAGGTATAGAGGTATGTGACTGTAGGTGGAGGTATGTGACTGTAGGTGGAGGTATGTGACTGTAGGTAGAGGTATAGATGTATGTGACTGTAGGTGGAGGTATAGAGGTATGTGACTGTAGGTGGAGGTATGCGACTGTAGGTGGAGGTATAGAGGTATGTGACTGTAGGTGGAGGTATAGAGGTATGTGACTGTAGGTGGAGGTATGTGACTGTAGGTGGAGGTATAGAGGTATGTGACTGTAGGTGGAGGTATGTGACTGTAGGTGGAGGTAAAGAGGTATGTGACTGTAGGTGGAGGTATAGAGGTATGTGACTGTAGGTGGAGGTATGTGACTGTAGGTGGAGGTATAGAGGTATGTGACTGTAGGTGGAGGTATGCGACTGTAGGTGGAGGTATAGAGGTATGTGACTGTAGGTGGAGGTATGCGACTGTAGGTGGAGGTATAGAGGTATGCGACTGTAGGTGGAGGTATAGAGGTATGTGACTGTAGGTGGAGGTATAGAGGTATGTGACTGTAGGTGGAGGTAAAGAGGTATGTGACTGTAGGTGCGGGTATAGAGGTATGTGACTGTAGGTGGAGGTATAGAGGTATGTGACTGTAGGTGGAGGTATGTGACTGTAGGTGGAGGTAAAGAGGTATGTGACTGTAGGTGGAGGTATGTGACTGTAGGTGGAGGTAAAGAGGTATGTGACTGTAGGTGGAGGTATGTGACTGTAGGTGGAGGTAAAGAGGTATGTGACTGTAGGTGGAGGTATAGAGGTATGTGACTGTAGGTGGAGGTATGTGACTGTAGGTGGAGTATAGAGGTATGTGACTGTAGGTGGAGGTAACCTGACTGTAGGTGGAGGTATAGAGGTATGTGACTGTAGGTGGAGGTATGTGACTGTAGGTGGAGGTATAGAGGTATGCGACTGTAGGTGGAGGTATAGAGGTATGTGACTGTAGGTGGAGGTATAGAGGTATGTGACTGTAGGTGGAGGTAAAGAGGTATGTGACTGTAGGTGCGGGTATAGAGGTATGTGACTGTAGGTGGAGGTATAGAGGTATGGGACTGTAGGTGGAGGTATGTGACTGTAGGTGGAGGTATGGTCTGTGCAGAGAACAGGGGAGACACATAGTTGACAGCTACAGTGACTGTAGGTGGAGGTATGTGACTGTAGGTGGAGGTAAAAATGGTATGTGACTGCTAGGTGCCGGTATAGAGGTATGTGACTGTAGGTGGAGATGGAGGTATAGAGGTATGTGACTGTAGGTGGAGGTATAGAGGTATGGGACTGTAGGTGGAGATATGTGACTGTATGTGGAGGTATAGAGGTATGTGACTGTAGGTGGAGGTATAGAGGTATGTGACTGTAGGTGCGGGTATAGAGGTATGTGACTGTAGGTGGAGGTATGTGACTGTAGGTGGAGAGTATAGAGGTATGTGACTGTAGATGGAGGTATAGAGGTATGTGACTGTAGGTGGAGGTATAGAGGTATGGGACTGTAGGTGGAGATATGTGACTGTATGTGGAGGTATAGAGGTATGTGACTGTAGGTGGAGGTATAGAGGTATGTGACTGTAGGTGCGGGTATAGAGGTATGTGACTGTAGGTGGAGGTATGTGACTGTAGGTGGAGGTATAGAGGTATGTGACTGTAGATGGAGGTATAGAGGTATGTGACTGTAGGTGCGGGTATAGAGGTATGTGACTGTAGGTGGAGGTATAGAGGTATGTGACTGTAGGTGTGGGTATAGAGGTATGTGACTGTAGGTGGAGGTACAGAGGTATGTGACTGTAGGTGCGGGTATAGAGGTATGTGACTGTAGGTGGAGGTATGTGACTGTAGGTGGAGGTATGTGACTGTAGGTGGAGGTAAAGAGGTATGTGACTGTAGGTGCCGGTATAGAGGTATGTGACTGTAGGTGGAGGTGGAGGTATAGAGGTATGTGACTGTAGGTGGAGGTATAGAGGTATGTGACTGTAGGTGGAGGTATGTGACTGTAGGTGGAGGTATAGAGGTATGTGACTGTAGGTGGAGGTATAGAGGTATGTGACTGTAGGTGGAGGTATAGAGGTATGTGACTGTAGGTGGAGGTATGTGACTGTAGGTGGAGGAGGTATGTGACTGTAGGTGGAGGTATAGAGGTATGTGACTGTAGGTGGAGGTATAGAGGTATGTGACTGTAGGTGGAGGTATGTGACTGTAGGTGGAGGTATGTGACTGTAGGTAGAGGTATAGATGTATGTGACTGTAGGTGGAGGTATAGAGGTATGTGACTGTAGGTGGAGGTATGCGACTGTAGGTGGAGGTATAGAGGTATGTGACTGTAGGTGGAGGTATAGAGGTATGTGACTGTAGGTGGAGGTATAGAGGTATGTGACTGTAGGTGGAGGTATGTGACTGTAGGTGGAGGTATAGAGGTATGTGACTGTAGGTGGAGGTATGTGACTGTAGGTGGAGGTAAAGAGGTATGTGACTGTAGGTGGAGGTAAAGAGGTATGTGACTGTAGGTGGAGGTATGTGACTGTAGGTGGAGGTATAGAGGTATGTGACTGTAGGTGGAGGTATGTGACTGTAGGTGGAGGTATAGAGGTATGTGACTGTAGGTGGAGGTATGCGACTGTAGGTGGAGGTATAGAGGTATGCGACTGTAGGTGGAGGTATAGAGGTATGTGACTGTAGGTGGAGGTATAGAGGTATGTGACTGTAGGTGGAGGTAAAGAGGTATGTGACTGTAGGTGCGGGTATAGAGGTATGTGACTGTAGGTGGAGGTATAGAGGTATGGACTGTAGGTGGAGGTATGTGACTGTAGGTGGAGGTATGTGACTGTAGGTGGAGGTATGTGACTGTAGGTGGAGGTAAAGAGGTATGTGACTGTAGGTGCCGGTATAGAGGTATGTGACTGTAGGTGGAGATGGAGGTATAGAGGTATGTGACTGTAGGTGGAGGTATAGAGGTATGTGACTGTAGGTGGAGGTATAGAGGTATGGGACTGTAGGTGGAGGTATGTGACTGTAGGTGGAGGTATAGAGGTATGTGACTGTAGGTGGAGGTATAGAGGTATGTGACTGTAGGTGGAGGTATAGAGGTATGTGACTGTAGGTGGAGGTATAGAGGTATGGGACTGTAGGTGGAGATATGTGACTGTATGTGGAGGTATAGAGGTATGTGACTGTAGGTGGAGGTATAGAGGTATGTGACTGTAGGTGCAGGTATAGAGGTATGTGACTGTAGGTGGAGGTATGTGACTGTAGGTGGAGGTATAGAGGTATGTGACTGTAGATGGAGGTATAGAGGTATGTGACTGTAGGTGGAGGTATAGAGGTATGGGACTGTAGGTGGAGATATGTGACTGTATCTGGAGGTATAGAGGTATGTGACTGTAGGTGGAGGTATAGAGGTATGTGACTGTAGGTGCGGGTATAGAGGTATGTGACTGTAGGTGGAGGTATGTGACTGTAGGTGGAGGTATAGAGGTATGTGACTGTAGGTGCGGGTATAGAGGTATGTGACTGTAGGTGGAGGTATGTGACTGTAGGTGGAGGTATAGAGGTATGTGACTGTAGGTAGGTGGAGGAGAGGTATGTGACTGTAGGTGGAGGTATAGAGGTATGTGACTGTAGGTGGAGGTATGTGACTGTAGGTGGAGGTATGTGACTGTAGGTGTATAGAGGTATGTGACTGTAGGTGGAGGTATAGAGGTATGTGACTGTAGGTATGTGACTGTAGGTATAGAGGTATGTGACTGTAGGTGGAGGTATAGAGGTATGTGACTGTAGGTGGAGGTATAGAGGTATGTGACTGTAGGTGGAGGTATAGAGGTATGTGACTGTAGGTGGAGGTATAGAGGTATGTGACTGTAGGTGGAGGTATAGAGGTATGTGACTGTAGGTGGAGGTATAGAGGTATGTGACTGTAGGTGGAGGTATAGAGGTATGTGACTGTAGGTGGAGGTATAGAGGTATGTGACTGTAGGTGGAGGTATAGAGGTATGTGACTGTAGGTGGGGGTATAGAGGTATGTGACTGTAGGTGGAGGTATAGAGGTATGTGACTGTAGGTGGAGGTATAGAGGTATGTGACTGTAGGTGGAGGTATGTGACTGTAGGTGCGGGTATGTGACTGTAGGTGAGGTAGAGGTATGGGACTGTAGGTGGAGGTATAGAGGTATGTGACTGTAGGTGGTATAGAGGTATGGGACTGTAGGTGGAGGTATAGAGGTATGTGACTGTAGGTGGAGGTATAGAGGTATGTGACTGTAGGTGGAGGTATGTGACTGTAGGTGATGTGACTGTGGAGGTATAGAGGTATGTGACTGTAGGTGTATAGAGGTATGTGACTGTAGGTGGAGGTATGTGACTGTAGGTGGAGGTATGGGACTGTAGGTGGAGGTATGTGACTGTAGGTGGAGGTATGTGACTGTAGGTGGAGGTATAGAGGTATGTGACTGTAGGTGGAGGTATAGAGGTATGTGACTGTAGGTGGAGGTATAGAGGTATGTGACTGTAGGTGGAGGTATAGAGGTATGTGACTGTAGATGGAGGTATAGAGGTATGTGACTGTAGATGGAGGTATAGAGGTATGTGACTGTAGGTGGAGGTATAGAGGTATGGGACTGTAGGTGGAGATATGTGACTGTATGTGGAGGTATAGAGGTATGTGACTGTAGGTGGAGGTATAGAGGTATGTGACTGTAGGTGGAGGTAAAGAGGTATGTGACTGTAGGTGGAGGTATAGAGGTATGTGACTGTAGGTGGAGGTATGTGACTGTAGGTGGAGGTAAAGAGGTATGTGACTGTAGGTGGAGGTAAAGAGGTATGTGACTGTAGGTGGAGGTATGTGACTGTAGGTGGAGGTATAGAGGTATGTGACTGTAGGTGGAGGTATGCGACTGTAGGTGGAGGTATAGAGGTATGTGACTGTAGGTGGAGGTATGCGACTGTAGGTGGAGGTATAGAGGTATGCGACTGTAGGTGGAGGTATAGAGGTATGTGACTGTAGGTGGAGGTATAGAGGTATGTGACTGTAGGTGGAGGTAAAGAGGTATGTGACTGTAGGTGCGGGTATAGAGGTATGTGACTGTAGGTGGAGGTATAGAGGTATGGGACTGTAGGTGGAGGTATGTGACTGTAGGTGGAGGTATGTGACTGTAGGTGGAGGTATGTGACTGTAGGTGGAGGTAAAGAGGTATGTGACTGTAGGTGCCGGTATAGAGGTATGTGACTGTAGGTGGAGATGGAGGTATAGAGGTATGTGACTGTAGGTGGAGGTATAGAGGTATGTGACTGTAGGTGGAGGTATAGAGGTATGGGACTGTAGGTGGAGGTATGTGACTGTAGGTGGAGGTATAGAGGTATGTGACTGTAGGTGGAGGTATAGAGGTATGTGACTGTAGGTGGAGGTATAGAGGTATGTGACTGTAGGTGGAGGTATAGAGGTATGGGACTGTAGGTGGAGATATGTGACTGTATGTGGAGGTATAGAGGTATGTGACTGTAGGTGGAGGTATAGAGGTATGTGACTGTAGGTGCAGGTATAGAGGTATGTGACTGTAGGTGGAGGTATGTGACTGTAGGTGGAGGTATAGAGGTATGTGACTGTAGATGGAGGTATAGAGGTATGTGACTGTAGGTGGAGGTATAGAGGTATGGGACTGTAGGTGGAGATATGTGACTGTATGTGGAGGTATAGAGGTATGTGACTGTAGGTGGAGGTATAGAGGTATGTGACTGTAGGTGCGGGTATAGAGGTATGTGACTGTAGGTGGAGGTATGTGACTGTAGGTGGAGGTATAGAGGTATGTGACTGTAGGTGCGGGTATAGAGGTATGTGACTGTAGGTGGAGGTATGTGACTGTAGGTGGAGGTATAGAGGTATGTGACTGTAGGTGGAGGTATGTGACTGTAGGTGGAGGTATAGAGGTATGTGACTGTAGGTGGAGGTATGTGACTGTAGGTGGAGGTATGTGACTGTAGGTGCGGGTATGTGACTGTAGGTGGAGGTATAGAGGTATGTGACTGTAGGTAGAGGTATAGAGGTATGTGACTGTAGGTGCGGGTATAGAGGTATGTGACTGTAGGTGGAGGTATGTGACTGTAGGTGGAGGTATAGAGGTATGTGACTGTAGGTGGAGGTATAGAGGTATGTGACTGTAGGTGGAGGTATAGAGGTATGTGACTGTAGGTGGAGGTATAGAGGTATGTGACTGTAGGTGGAGGTATAGAGGTATGTGACTGTAGATGGAGGTATAGAGGTATGTGACTGTAGGTGGAGGTATAGAGGTATGTGACTGTAGGTGCGGGTATAGAGGTATGTGACTGTAGGTGGAGGTATAGAGGTATGTGACTGTAGGTGGAGGTATAGAGGTATGTGACTGTAGGTGGAGGTATGTGACTGTAGGTGCGGGTATGTGACTGTAGGTGGAGGTATGGGACTGTAGGTGGAGGTATAGAGGTATGTGACTGTAGGTGGAGATATGGGACTGTAGGTGGAGGTATAGAGGTATGTGACTGTAGGTGGAGGTATAGAGGTATGTGACTGTAGGTGGAGGTATGTGACTGTAGGTGCGGGTATAGAGGTATGTGACTGTAGGTGCGGGTATGTGACTGTAGGTGGAGGTATGTGACTGTAGGTGGAGGTATGGGACTGTAGGTGGAGGTATGTGACTGTAGGTGGAGGTATGTGACTGTAGGTGGAGGTATAGAGGTATGTGACTGTAGATGGAGATATAGAGGTATGTGACTGTAGATGGAGGTATAGAGGTATGTGACTGTAGGTGGAGGTATAGAGGTATGTGACTGTAGGTGGAGGTATAGAGGTATGTGACTGTAGGTGCGGGTAAAGAGGTATGTGACTGTAGGTGGAGGTATGTGACTGTAGGTGGAGGTATGGGACTGTAGGTGGAGGTATGTGACTGTAGGTGGAGGTATGGGACTGTAGGTGGAGGTATAGAGGTATGTGACTGTAGGTGGAGGTATGGGACTGTAGGTGGAGGTAAGGATGACAGAGGCCGAGAATATTACCTTTTACTTGGAATTTATTTCCTTAACATGGTAATGTGGGGAAAAGGGGCTGGACGGAACCAATAGCAAAGAAAGTAAAAGTTACAGTCCCCTCTCCTACCCACCACCTACCTACCTTAATGCCACCAGGCACGCTAACCAAAATACAGTGGATGGCCCGCCCAGGTCTTACCCAGTGTGCATAGACAGAGTACATACTAGGGGTATATGTATGCCCGCAGGCCTCTTGCCAAAGCACTCCCAGGATGACTCCCCCCCCTCTGAACAAATGAAACAGAATAAGACAAACTTAAAGTGAACAACTTCAATAATCAAAAACACTGAGTCCTATTGGCGCACGCATACCTCAGCAGGACTGGCTACAAATACTTTACAACAAAAGTGTCTTTGAGCAACAACCAACACAGGACATCCAAGAGGCTCTGTCTTCCTTCCTGACAATGGAACACTGGCTGTTCAAGCTGCAGAAGGAGTCGGTAATTGCAGACAGCTGTATCTCCTGACGAGAGGGCGGGGTCAGAGCTACAATCTGCAATGGGGCGGACCAATCAGCTGCTTGGGGGAATCCAAGAAGCCATTTCCTGAAATACGCACATACATATACACAAACCCATAACACAGAAACTGGGGAACAACAGTACTATTTGAAAGAAAACACTTTGACATTTTTAGAAATGTTAAAATAATGTTGGAGAATATAACACAATAGATATGTTCGGGGAAAATCTACAGCAAAAAGCACCACCACATGCTACTACAATGGCAAGTCTAAGGTCATACTGGTATAAGCATAAGTATAAGGGCATAAATGATCTCCCAGGATGCAATTCCTTCGACAGGGTGTCAGCAGTCTATGTGCAAGGTTTCAGGCTTGTAAATTCCAAATCGAATAAGAAATATCATTGCGAGTGCAGAGACAACAGTCTTGAAAATTAGTGTTTGGGCCGGAACTGAAAATCTGTTTCCTATTGAAGTCTTCTTTCCGTAAGAAATATTATAATTTGATTACATTTTAGGGTATCTGAGGAGCAAATATAAACATATTTTGACTTGTTGAAACAAAGTTTAAGGGGTAGATTTTCAGATTATTTTCTCTGCATGTTGAACGAGTGGACTACTCAAATCGATGGCGCCAATTTCCATAATGTTTATGATTGTTTATTTGAATTGCACGCCCTCCAGTTTCATCGGAAGTTGTCCCGCTAACGGGATGCTAGCTAGGATGATGTCCGTTCATTCACTGCATCATTAAGCTGTCCAGTTGAGCTTATTATTAAACCTAAGTAGTAGTGGTAGTGTGTGCAGTACTCTGTATATTTTATACCAATTTAGAACTTGGGTATATTTCCCTGAGATCTGGATCCTCTCTGGAAAATAATTATTTTAGTATTTTTTGGGGTTTACTGCCAGGGCCCAGGTCTGGCAGTACTGCTCTAGCTCGTCCAGGCTCTTCTGTAGGCCATGTGCCATGGGTGACAGCAGACATAGGTCTTCTGTGAGGAGTAGGCATTTAACATCTGAATTGTGGAGTCTAACACCAGGGCCTGAAAAATGTTCTAGTAAATATTGAAGAGTGTAGGGCTCTGATTGCAACTCTGCCAAAGGCCCCGCCCCTGGTTACAGAAATCTGTTCGTATTGCCAGTATACATTGATTTAAAACAAGTCAAACTACATTTCTATTTAATCCTACAGACAGAAGTATGTTCAAATGAAAGTAAAATTAGCAAATGCGCCTCCTCTTTGTCGCATGCCCACAGACTGATTTCCAAAATTCTTCCTTGTTTTGGAAGAAACAAGACTGAAACCTTGAACAAAGACAGTTGACATCTAGTGGAAGCCATAGGAATTGCAATCTGGGAGCTGGAATTGCATAGGACCCATAGCTTTCCATTGTAAGAGCATGGGATCTCAGAAAACAAACATTCTGGTTGGTTTTCCTTGGGATTTTCTCCTACCATATCAATTGTGTTATAGTCTCGTGTATTATTTGAACATTTCCACGAACTTCAAGGTGTTTTACATCCAATGGTACCAATTATATGAACACCCTGGATTTAGGGCCTGAGCAACAGGCAGTTTACTTCGGGCACGTCAGTCAGACGGAAATTGAGAAAAAAAGGACCCTAGCCCTAACAAGTTGAATTATGTCATATGTTTAACCCCTACACCACTTTCAATATCATTGTAGAACAGTCCTGTATGCCAAATAGAATCAAATGTTTTAAAGCCAGCGTACCATTTGGTCTTATGGTTTATCTATCGGGGTGTGTAGGGTGGAAATATGATCAGTCGGGCAATGTTTTGGTCAATTTGGCTTTGACTCAATAACATTGTGGTTATTAAGGAAGTTTAGAAGTCTTCCATGTATAATACTACAGAAAGGTTACTGTTCACACAAATGCCTCTGCAATTGTTAGGGTCAAATTTGTCTCCGTTCTTAAAGATTGGGGTTATGAGTCCTTGATTCCAGATGTCAGGGAAATAATCTACGCTCAGGATCAAATTAAAGCCAATTGAAATTTTGCACTAGTTAGTTTGAGCATTTAATTTAGGATGCCATCAGGTCTGCATGCTTTTTTAATTTTTTTTTATTTGAGGGCTTGAAGAGAGAGAGAGAGAGAGAGAGAGAGAGAGAGAGAGAGAGAGAGAGAGAGAGAGAGAGAGAGGGAGAGAGAGAGAGAGAGAGAGAGAGAGAGAGAGAGAGACCGATTGATTTTGCTTTATAGATTTTTCTATTCCATTTAACTCCTCATGAATTTGCCGTTGTTCTGCGTTTGTGTTAATTTGAACTTGAGTTGTAGAGTGTTTTAAAATGGTTTGTCCATATGTCACCATTGTGTATCGCTAATTCTTATTGTTAAGATATTTTCTTATTTTTCTTTTTTTTTCCAGAAGTTGTTTGTGTTTAATTAAGGGATTAGTGTCAGCTGCTTGATGTTGTACTGTTATTGTTTTTTTTTGGTTCACAATGTACATTTATAGAGTTGTAAAGTCTCACAGTAATGAAGGCGTAATTCACCATTATTTGGGTCTTTGGTTGGAGGTGTTCTATGTTTTTTCCTTATCATTTCATCTGTGGTCTTTTTTCATAAATTTTTTTCAATTTCAATTGTGCTTCTTTTTCCGTTTGACTGAATATATAGTTGATGTTTTTTACTGGTAGATTGATGCCTTCCTTACTGTGAGTGAATGTGGTATCCAGAACGTTATCTAAGAGGGCTTGGATATTTTGGTTCCAGGTTGCTTTCTGGTATTCTTCTGTGCTGTTTTGGGCAAATCTGTATGAATTTCTGATGTACAGCTTACTGGGTTATGAATGTGTGGTTGTTTCCATGTCTGTTCTGTTGAGGAACAATGTAATTTGATCCGACAGAGGTGTTAGTGGTTTGACGGTGAATGAGCTGACAGAGAAAGGGTCAATGTCTGTGATCATATAGTCTACTGTGCTGTGGCCAAGAGGTGAGCAGTAGGCGAATCTCCCCAAACAGTCCCCCCCGTAACCTACCATTGACAAAGTGGTCTCTATCTCTCTCTCTCCCTCTCAGTCTCACTCTCTCAAAACAGAAGAAAGAGATAATAATTAAGACCAAGGGATTGATCAGCCTCTGGCCCTCCTCTGGTTTTATTTGTTTTGTTTTCTAGTCCCCTAGAACCCATTGATTTATCTGGCAGAGAAACACAGGGACTTGAAATATTGCCCTAATTAACACTTTAAACTGGCCTGACCTCCAAATTGCCTGTTTTCTGTCAGGGAGTTGGAAAATTGTCGTGTCTCTCTCTCTCTCTCTCTCTCTCTCTCTCTCTCTCTCTCTCTCTCTCTCTCTAGCCCTGAGCGGTAACTGTGGCTTCATGTGATCTGATAGGTTGGGCTCGAAAATAATTTGCAACTTTCGAGCATCCCAATGTGTCTTTCCATCCAAAATACACTACGGCAGATATCTCTAGTCTTGCAGACTGATAGCAAGTTAATGGGGCCCTGAGAAGTAACAGTGGCAATAACAGTAACAGTGGCAGTAACAGTAACAGTAACAGTAACAGTAACAGTAACAGTATCAGTAACAGTAACAGTAACAGTGGCAGTAACAGTAACAGTAACAGTGGCAGTGACAGTAACAGTAACAGTAACAGTAACAGTAACAGTAACAGTAACAGTAACAGCGGCAGTAACAGTAACAGTAACAGTAACAGTAACAGTAACATTAACGGTAACAGTAGTAGTAACAGTAACAGTAACAGTGACAGTAACAGTAACAGTAGCAGTAACCGTAACAGTAACAGTAACAGTAACAGTAACAGTAACAGTAGCAGTAGCAGTAACAGTAACAGTAACAGTAACAGTAACAGTGGCAGTAACAGTAACAGTAACAGTAACAGTAACAGTAACAGTGGCAGTAACAGTAACAGTAACAGTAACAGTAACAGTAACAGTAACAGTAACAGTAACAGTAACAGTGGCAGTAACAGTAACAGTAACAGTAACAGTAACAGTAACAGTGGCAGTAACAGTAACAGTAACAGTGACAGTAACAGTAACAGTAACAGTAACAGTAACAGTAACAGTAGCAGTAACAGTAACAGTAACAGTAACAGTAGCAGTAACAGTAACAGTAGCAGTAACAGTAACAGTAACAGTAACAGTAGCAGTAACAGTAACAGTAACAGTAACAGTAACAGTAACAGTAACAGTAACAGTAACAGTAACAGTAACAGTAACAGTAACAGTAACAGTAACAGTAACAGTGGCAGTAGCAGTAACAGTAACAGTAACAGTAACAGTAACAGTAACAGTAGCAGTAGCAGTAACAGTAGCAGTAACAGTGGCAGTAGCAGTAACAGTAACAGTAACAGTAACAGTAACAGTGGCAGTAACAGTAACAGTAACAGTAACAGTAACAGTAACAGTAACAGTAACAGTAACAGTAACAGTAACAGTGGCAGTAACAGTAACAGTAACAGTAACAGTAGCAGTAACAGTAACAGTAACAGTAACACTAACAGGCAGTAACAGTAACAGCAACAGTAACAGTGGCAGTAACAGTAACAGTAACAGTAGTAACAGTAACAGTGGCAGTAACAGTAACAGTAACAGTTAACAGTAACAGTAACAGTAACAGTAACAGTAACAGTGGCAGTAACAGTAACAGTAACAGTGGCAGTAACACAGTAAGCAGTAACAGTAGCAGTAACAGTAGCAGTAACAGTAACAGTAACAGTAACAGGAACAGTAGCAGTAACAGTAACAGTAACAGTAACAGTAACAGTGGCAATAACAGTAACAGTAACAGTAACAGTAACAGTGGCAGTAACAGTAACAGTAACAGTAACAGTAACAGTAACAGTAGCAGTAGCAGTAACAGTGGCAGTAGCAGTAACAGTAACAGTAACAGTAGCAGTAACAGTAACAGTAACAGTAGCAGTAACAGTAACAGTAACAGTAACAGTAACAGTAGCAGTAACAGTAACAGTAACAGTAACAGTGGCAGTAACAGTAACAGTAGCAGTAACAGTAACAGTAACAGTAACAGTAACAGTAACAGTGGCAGTAACAGTAACAGTAGCAGTAACAGTAACAGTAAGTAGTAACAGTAACAGTAACAGTAACAGTAGCAGTAACAGTAACAGTAGCAGTAGCAGTAACAGTAGCAGTAGCAGTAACAGTAACAGTAGCAGTAACAGTAGCAGTAACAGTAACAGTAGCAGTAACAGTAACAGTAACAGTAACAGTAACAGTAACAGTAACAGTAGCAGTAACAGTAGCAGTAACAGTAGCAGTAACAGTAGCAGTAACAGTAACAGTAACAGTAACAGTAACAGTAACAGTAACAGTAACAGTAACAGTAACAGTAGCAGTAACAGTAGCAGTAGCAGTAACAGTAGCAATAGCAGTAACAGTATCAGTATCAGTAACAGTAACAGTAACAGTGGTAGTAACAGTAACAGTAACAGTAACAGTAACAGTAACAGTAACATTATCAGTAACAGTAACAGTGACAGTGACAGTGACAGTAACAGTATCAGTAACAGTAACAGTAACAGTGGTAGTAACAGTAACAGTAACAGTAACAGTAACTGTAACAGTAACAGTGGTAACAGTAGCAGTAACAGTAACAGTAACAGTGGCAGTAGCAGTAAGCAGTAACAGTAACAGTGGCAGTAGCAGTAACAGTAACAGTAACAGTGGCAGTGGTAACAGTAACAGTAGCAGTAACAGTAACAGTAACAGTAACAGTAACAGTAACAGTAGCAGTACCAGTAACAGTAACACTGGCAGTAACAGCAACAGTAACAGTGGCAGTAAAGTAACAGTAACAGTAACAGTAACAGTAACAGTAACAGTAACAGTAACAGTAACAGTAACAGTAACAGTGGCAGTAGCAGTAACAGTAACAGTAACAGTGGCAGTAGCAGTAACAGTAACAGTAACAGTGGCAGTAACAGTAACAGTAACAGTAACAGTAGCAGTAACAGTAACAGTAACAGTAACAGTGGCAGTAGCAGTAACAGTAACAGTAACAGTAACAGTAGCAGTAACAGTAACAGTAACAGTAACAGTAACAGTGGCAGTAACAGTAACAGTAACAGTAACAGTAACAGTAACAGTAACAGTAACAGTAACAGTAACAGTAACAGTAACAGTAACAGTACAGTAGCAGTAAGTAACAGTAACAGTAACAGTAACAGTGGCAGTAACAGTAGCAGTAACAGTAGCAGTAACAGTAACAGTAGCAGTAACAGTAACAGTAACAGTAACAGTAACAGTAACAGCAGTAACAGTAACAGTAAACAGTAGCAGTAACAGTAACAGTAACAGCAGTAACAGTAACAGTAACAGTAACAGTGGCAATAACAACAGTAACAGTAACAGTAACAGTAACAGTGGCAATAACAGTAACAGTAGCAGTAACAGTAACAGTAACAGTAAACAGTGGCAGTAACAGTAACAGTGGCAGTAACAGTAACAGTAACAGCAGTAACAGTAACAGTAACAGTAACAGTAAGTAACAGTAACAGTAAGCAGTAACAGTAACAGTAGCAGTAACAGTAACAGTAGCAGTAGCAGTAACAGTAACAGTAGCAGTAACAGTAGCAGTAACAGTAACAGTAACAGTCAGTATCAGTAACAGTAACAGTAACAGTAACAGTAACAGTAGCAGTAACAGTAACAGTAGCAGTAACAGTAACAGTGGCAGTGGCAGTAACAGTAGCAGTAGCAGTAACAGTAACAGTAACAGTAACAGTAGCAGTAACAGTAGCAGTAACAGTAACACAGTAGCAGTAACAGCAGCAGTAACAGCAACAGTAACAGTAACAGTAGCAGTAACAGTAGCAGTAACAGTAACAGTAGCAGTAACAGTAACAGTAGCAGTAACAGTAACAGTAACAGTAACAGTAGCAGTAACAGTAACAGTAACAGTGGCAGTAACAGTAACAGTAACAGTAACAGTAACAGTAACAGTAACATTAGCAGTAACAGTAACAGTAACAGTAACAGTAACAGTAACAGTAACAGTAACAGTAGCAGTAACAGTAACAGTAACAGTAACAGTAACAGTAGCAGTAACAGTAACAGTAACAGTAACAGTAACAGTAACAGTAACAGTGGCAGTAACAGTAACAGTAGCAGTAACAGTAACAGTAACAGTAACAGTAACAGTAACAGTAACAGTAACAGTAACAGTAACAGTAACAGTAACAGTAACAGTAACAGTAACAGTAACAGTAACAGTAGCAGTAACAGTAACAGTGGCAGTAACAGTAACAGTAACAGTAACAGTAACAGTAGCAGTAACAGTAACAGCGGATCTGAAACAGTAACAGTAACAGTAACAGTAACAGTAACAGTAACAGTAGCAGTAGCAGTAACAGTAGCAGTAACAGTAACAGTAGCAGTAACAGTAACAGTAACAGTAACAGTGGCAGTAACAGTAACAGTAGCAGTAACAGTAACAGTAACAGTAACAGTAACAGTAACAGTAACAGTAACAGTAACAGTAACAGTAACAGTAGCAGTAACAGTAACAGTAACATTAACAGTAACAGTAACAGTAACAGTAGCAGTAACAGTAACAGTAACAGTAGCAGTAACAGTAACAGTAAGAGTAACAGTAACAGTAACAATAACAGTAACATCCCTCTCTGTCTAACATTCCTCTGTGTCCATGCCTCCCAGATATGAAATGACCATAATATGGGCTTAGCAAAGCTGAGAGTACTTGGGAATTTGGCTGTGACAGAACGCAAAATAGAAAGTAAACTTATAAGAGAGAGCAAGAGTTGAACGTTGTTCTAACGTCTCCAGTGATTTAAATGCCTGTCGAACCGACTCTCAGATTTCTCTCCCCTCGGGCAAGGTTGTTGGCGAAGGCGTCCAGATCTACGGATGGTAGAACGGATCTGACCAATATCTTGACCTAAAAAAATATCATAACGCTTTACTTGAACTAACATCAAATGATGTTATGACTTCATTAAAACCCTCTCAGGTCTAAGGGCCCCGGGGCTGGGTTTCTAACGAGCTAAAATATGGAATTGCTTTATGATGGACATACCAAGGATAAATTAGCTGTTAGATTTGGAATTGCTTTAAGATTGCCATATAACGGATACATCAGCTATTCGATTTGGAATTGCTTTAAGATGGCCATACCATGGATAAATTAGTTATTCTATTTGGAATTGCTTTAAGATGGCCATACCATGGATAAATTAGCTATTCGATTTGGAATTGAGGTTTGACTGGTCTGTTCCCATGAGGAAGAGGAGGTCTGTCTGTCTGTCTGTCTGTCTGTCTGTCTGTCTGTCTGTCTGTCTGTCTGTCTGTCTGTCTGTCTGTCTGTCTGTCTGTCTGTCTGTCTGTCTGTCTGTCTGTCTGTCTGTATGTATGTATGTATGTATGTATGTATGTATGTATGTATGTATGTCTGTCTGTCTGTCTGTCTGTCTGTCTGTCTGTCTGTCTGCCTGCCTGCCTGTCTGTCTGTCTGTCTGTCTGTCTGTCTGTCTGTCTGTCTGTCTGTCTGTCTGTGTATATGTATGTCTGTCTGTATGTATATTCAACTGTCATAGGCGTGTGTATTGGTGGCAAGGAAGTCAGGCGCAGGATCATTTATCTTAAAAATGGAGTTTAACGACGTAAAAAAAACATAACTGCAAAACCATGAAGAAATACTGTTAAACAAAGTGGGTACGAGGACCCGACGCACCAATACAATCAACACCAAAACAATAACTAACCATCTCTGACAAAGACATGAGGGCAAACAGAGGGTTAAATACATAACAGGTAATGAATGGGATTGAAACCAGGTGTGTAGGAAGACAAGAAAAAAACAATGGAAAATGAGAAATGGATCAATGATGGCTAGAAGACCGGTGACGTCGACCGCCGAGCACCGCCCAAACTAGGAGATGCATCGACTTCGGCAGAAGTCGTGACATCTACACCATACCTATGTCGAGAAAAAATTGATTTTTGTAATAATAATTCCATATGGAGCATTCGAAAATAAACTCATGAATTGGACCAGTGCGGTTGTCAATTCTACAGGAACGTGACCAGGGCTGTTGTTAATTCTACAGGAACGTGACCAGGGCTGTTGTTAATTCTACAGGAACGTGACCAGGGCTGTTGTTAATTCTACAGGAACGTGACCAGGGCTGTTGTTAATTCTACAGGAACGTGACCAGGGCTGTTGTTAATTCTACAGGAACGTGACCAGGGCTGTTGTTAATTCTACAGGAACGTGACCAGCGCTGTTGTTAATTCTACAGGAACGTGACCAGGGCTGTTGTTAATTCTACAGGAACGTGACCAGGGCTGTTGTTAATTCTACAGGAACGTGACCAGGCTGTTGTTAATTCTACAGGAACGTGACCAGTGCTGTTGTTAATTCTACAGGAACGTGACCAGGGCTGTTGTTAATTCTACAGGAACGTGACCAGGGCTGTTGTTAATTCTACAGGAACGTGACCAGGGCTGTTGTTAATTCTACAGGAACGTGACCAGGGCTGTTGTTAATTCTACAGGAACGTGACCAGGGCTGTTGTTAATTCTACAGGAACGTGACCAGGGCTGTTGTTAATTCTGCAGGAACGTGACCAGGGCTGTTGTTAATTCTACAGGAACGTGACCAGGGCTGTTGTTAATTCTACAGGAACGTGACCAGGGCTGTTGTTAATTCTACAGGAACGTGACCAGCGTTGTTGTTAATTCTGCAGGGTCGTGACCAGGGCTGTTGTTAATTCTACAGGAACGTGACCAGGGCTGTTGTTAATTCTACAGGAACGTGACCAGGGCTGTTGTTAATTCTGCAGGAACGTGACCAGGGCTGTTGTTAATTCTACAGGAACGTGACCAGGGCTGTTGTTAATTCTACAGGAACGTGACCAGGGCTGTTGTTAATTCTGCAGGAACGTGACCAGGGCTGTTGTTAATTCTGTTAACAGGAACAGGAACGTGACCAGGGCTGTTGTTAATTCTACAGGAACGTGACCAGTGCTGTTGTTAATTCTACAGGAACGTGACCAGGGCTGTTGTTAATTCTACAGGAACGTGACCAGGGCTGTTGTTAATTCTACAGGAACGTGACCAGGGCTGTTGTTAATTCTACAGGAACGTGACCAGGGCTGTTGTTAATTCTACAGGAACGTGACCAGGGCTGTTGTTAATTCTACAGGAACGTGACCAGGGCTGTTGTTAATTCTACAGGAACGTGACCAGGGCTGTTGTTAATTCTACAGGAACGTGACCAGGGCTGTTGTTAATTCTACAGGAACGTGACCAGGGCTGTTGTTAATTCTACAGGAACGTGACCAGCGCTGTTGTTAATTCTACAGGAACGTGACCAGGGCTGTTGTTAATTCTACAGGAACGTGACCAGGGCTGTTGTTAATTCTACAGGAACGTGACCAGCGTTGTTGTTAATTCTACAGGAACGTGACCAGGGCTGTTGTTAATTCTACAGGAACGTGACCAGGGCTGTTGTTAATTCTACAGGAACGTGACCAGGGCTGTTGTTAATTCTACAGGAACGTGACCAGGGCTGTTGTTAATTCTACAGGAAGGAACGTGTTAATTCTACCAGGGCTGTTGTTAATTCTGCAGGAACGTGACCAGGGCTGTTGTTAATTATGCAGGAACGTGACCAGGGCTGTTGTTAATTCTGCAGGAACGTGACCAGGGCTGTTGTTAATTCTACAGGAACGTGACCAGGGCTGTTGTTAATTCTGCAGGAACGTGACCAGCGGGTGAGAAGTGAAACGGTAAAACGTAGCAGGCTGTTTTAGGTGATATTTGCCCAAGAAGCCGGGGAATTGGAGGATTTAGTATTGGCACGGGTGATGTTAGTCCTGAGACCACGTGGAGGGCCGGCAAACCATGCCAACGCATCCTCCGAACACCGGCTTCCAGGGCATTACCACGGGTTACCAAAAATATTAAAATAATCACTGATGTAATTTTATTTAAAAAATATACAAATTTTATGAATTTATTCATATTATTTCATCCTTCCACTAAATATAGTCCTGACAAATGTGTGGTTGCTACCCAAGCCGGCTGGTCAGTCGTTCTATCTGTTCGGTTGCTAGAGACGCAACCCAGTCAGTCGTTCATTCTAAATGTTCCGATGCCATACTGGCTGGCAGGCATTCCATAGGACACAGAGAGTAGAGACCTGAGGAGACAGAGAGGAGAAACCTGAGGAGACAGAGCGGAAAGACCTGAGGATACAGAGAGGAGAAACCTGAGGAGACAGAGAGGAGAGACCTGGGGAGACAGGGAGGAGAAACCTGAGGAGACAGAGAGGAGAGACCTGAGGAGACAGAGAAGAGAGGACAGACCTGAGGAGACAGAGAGGAGAAAGGAGAGACCTGAGGAGACAGAGAGGAGAGACCTGAGGAGACAGAGAAGAGAGGACAGACCTGAGGAGACAGAGAGGAGAAAGGAGAGACCTGAGGAGACAGAGAGGAGAGACCTGGGGAGACAGGGAGGAGAAACCTGAGGAGACAGAGAGGAGACACCTGAGGAGACAGAGAGGAGAGACCTGGGGAGACAGGAAGGAGAAACCTGAGGAGATAGAGAGGAGAGACCTGAGGAGACAGAGAAGAGAGGACAGACCTGAGGAGACAGAGAGGAGAAAGGAGAGACCTGAGGAGACAGAGAGGAGAGACCTGAGGAGACAGAGAAGAGAGGACAGGCCTGAGGAGACAGAGAGGAGAAAGGAGAGACCTGAGGAGACAGAGAGGAGGAACCTGAGGAGACAGAGAGGAGAAACCTGAGGAGACAGAGAGGAGAGACCTGAGGAGACAGAGAGGAGAGACCTGAGGAGACAGAGAGGAGAAACATAAGGAGACAGAGAGGTGAGACCTGATGAGACAGAGAGGAGAGATGTGAGGAGACAGAGAGGAGAGACCTGAGGAGACAGAGAGGAGAAACCTGAGGAGACAGAGAGTAGAGACCTGAGGAGACAGAGAGGAGAAACCTGAGGAGACAGAGAGGAGAGACCTGAGGAGACAGAGAGGAGAGACCTGAGGAGACAGAGAGGAGAGACCTGAGGAGACAGAGAGGAGAGACCTGAGGAGACAGAGAGGAGAGACCTGAGGAGACAGAGAAGAGAGGACAGACCTGAGGAGACAGAGAGGAGAAAGGAGAGACCTGAGGAGACAGCGAAGAGATGAGAGACCTGAGGAGACTGAGAGTAGAGACCTGAGGAGACAGAGAGGAGAAACCTGAGGAGACAGAGAGGAGAGACCTGAGGATACAGAGAGGAGAGACCTGAGGAGACAGAAAGGAGAGACCTGAGGAGATAGAGAGGAGAGACCTGAGGAGACAGAGAAGAGAGGACAGACCTGAGGAGACAGAGAGGAGAAACCTGAGGAGACAGAGAGTAGAGACCTGAGGAGACAGAGAGGAGAAACCTGAGGAGACAGAGAGGAGAAACCTGAGGAGACAGAGAGGAGAGACCTGAGGAGACAGAGAGGAGGAACCTGAGGAGACAGAGAGGAGAGACCCGAGGAGACAGAGAGGAGAGACCTGAGGAGACAGAGAAGAGAGGACAGACCTGAGGAGACAGAGAGGAGAAAGGAGAGACCTGAGGAGACAGCGAAGAGATGAGAGACCTGAGGAGACTGAGAAGAGAGAGGAGAGTACCCGAGGAGGAGAGGGGAGAGAGCTAATGTAGTAGCTACGTTATATTGAGTAGCAGTGCATGGTAAGATGAATGGCTAGTCATAAGACTACTGTCCTTCTAGGTGTATAAATGTGTATTGTGAGATGAGAAGTCAATTGAATGAAATGTCATTCTCAGGAATAATGTTAATACAACCATTGTGACGCAGTCCGCTCATTCATAGACAGTTCATGTGGCACTGCCACTATTTGGGTATTATTTGGTTAATATTTCGTTATTATTTCGTTAATATTTGGATATTATTTGGTTAGTATTTGGTTAATAATTGGATATTATTTGGTTAACATTTGGTTAATATTTGGTTAATATTTGTTTATTATTTAGTTAATATTTTGTTAATGTTAGGTTATTATTTGGTTATTATTTGGTAAATAGTTGTTTAATATTTGGTTATTATTTAGTTAATATTTGGTTAATATTTGGTTATAATTTAGTTAATATTTGGTTAATATTTGGTTAATATTTGGTTATAATTTAGTTAATATATGGTTAATATTTGGTAAATACTTGTTTAATATTTGGTTATTATTTAGTTAATATTTGGTAATATTTGGTTATAATTTAGTTAATATTTGGTTAATATTTGGTCAATATTTGATTATTATTTAGTTCATAATTGGTTAATATTTGGTTAATATTTGGTTAATATTTGGTTACTATTCAGTTAATATTTGGTTAATATTTGGTTCATATTTGTTTATTATTTAGTTAATATTAGGTAATATTTGGTTATTATTTAGTTAATATTTGGTTAATATTTGGTTATAATTTAGTTAATATTTTGTTAATGTTAGGTTATTATTTGGTTATTATTTGGTAGATATTTGTTTAATACTTGGTTATTATTTAGTTAATATTTGGTTAATATGTGGTTATAATTTAGATAATATTTGGTTAATATTTGGTTAATATTTGGTTATAATTTAGTTAATATTTGGTTAATATTTGGTTAATATTTGATTATTATTTAGTTAATAATTGGTTAATATTTGGTCAATATTTGGTTAATATTTGGTTACTATTTCCACTGAGTGTTATTTTCATACAGTCGTTGCTGAATCACTGGGAATTTCTGGCTCCAAGATGGTTCTTTCTTGGCGCTTTTTCAGCAGGTGCAACAACAATGTGAGAAACGGTTGTAAAATGATGATGACAGTTTTGTTTATGACTGGCCTTGCTGTTGGCTGGGAATTGTTTGGCTGGTTGTTTTGTCGGCTGGACTGGGCCGTCCGTGTGTGTGTGTGTGTGTGTGTGTGTGTGTGTGTGTGTGTGTGTGTGTGTGTGTGTGTGTGTTGTGTGTGTGTGTGTGTGTGTGTGTGTGTGTGTGTGTGTGTGTGTGTGTGTGTGTGTGTGTGTGTGTGTGTGTGTGTGTGTGTGTGTGTGTGTGTGTGTGTGGTGTGAAACTGTGCTCTCTCTCCCTTTGTTTCTGCGAGCATCCTCAGCAGCAGAGACCTGATTGATCATAGGCTGCAGGATAAACAAAACACACACACACACACTGTGGGTAAAACAAACAAACAACGGAACTCCTCTCTAGGGGAAGAAGGCTGAAATTAATGAGCAAACATTTTATTGGCATTATTTTCATGTTGATTAATTTGCTCTCCCCCCCAAAGTTCCCTGTCAAGCTGAGGAGTGGAGTTTGGGCAGCCCGAGTAAACAAACACTAAAATAAAATATTTGTTCACTGGGCAGAATCACAAGCATGCAATGCATTTTATAAAACAGGTTGTTTAGATTCTGAATGCTGATTGGTTGATAGCAAAGAGTTATAGCACCACAACCGCCGTAACGGCGCATCCACTGTCCCACAGCCCAACCAGTCAATTTATAATCTCTGGGGAAGAAAATAACATATTTCCCCATGCTACCTGCCTGGCATTTAGTTTGGTACAGCGAAGGGTTAATATAAGCCTGGTATTTAGTTTGGCACAGCGTGGGGTTAATATAAGCCTGACATTTAGTTTGGCACAGCGTGGGGTTAATTTAGGCCTGGCAGTTAGTTTGGCACAGCGGGGGGTTAATTTAGGCCTGGCAGTTAGTTTGGCACAGCGTGGGGTTAATTTAGGCCTGGCATTTAGTTTGGCACAGCGTGGGGTTAATATAAGCCTGGCATTTAGTTTGGCACAGTGGGGGTTAATTTAGGCCTGGCAGTTAGTTTGGCACAGCGTGGGGTTAATTTAGGCCTGGCATTTAGTTTGGCACAGCGGGGGGTTAATATAAACATGGCATTTAGTTTGGCACAGCGGGGGGTTAATTTAGGCCTGGCAGTTAGTTTGGCACAGCGGGGGGTTAATATGTGCCTGGCAGTTAGTTTGGCACAGCGTGGGGTTAATATAAGCCTGGCAGTTAGTTTGGCACAGCGGGGGGTTAATATAAGCCTGGCATTTAGTTTGGCACAGTGGGGGTTAATTTAGGCCTGGCAGTTAGTTTGGCACAGCGGGGGGTTAATATAAGCCTGGCATTTAGTTTGGCACAGCGTGGGGTTAATATAAGCCTGGCATTTAGTTTGGCACAGTGGGGGTTAATTTAGGCCTGGCAGTTAGTTTGGCACAGCGTGGGGTTAATATAAGCCTGGCATTTAGTTTGGCACAGTGGGGGTTAATTTAGGCCTGGCAGTTAGTTTGGCACAGTGGGGGGTTAATTTAGGCCTGGCAGTTAGTTTGGCACAGCGTGGGGTTAATATAAGCCTGGCATTTAGTTTGGCACAGCGGGGGGTTAATTTAGGCCTGGCAGTTAGTTTGGCACAGCGGGGGGTTAATTTAGGCCTGGCAGTTAGTTTGGCACAGCGGGGGTTAATTTAGGCCTGGCAGTTAGTTTGGCACAGCGGGGGGTTAATTTAGGCCTGGCAGTTAGTTTGGCACAGCGGGGGGTTAATATGTGCCTGGCAGTTAGTTTGGCACAGCGTGGGGTTAATATAAGCCTGGCAGTTAGTTTGGCACAGCGGGGGGTTAATATAAGCCTGGCAGTTAGTTTGGCACAGCGTGTGGTTAATATAAGCCTGGCATTTAGTTTGGCACAGCGGGGGGTTAATATAAGCCTGGCATTTAGTTTGGCACAGCGGGGGTTAATATAAGCCTGGCATTTAGTTTGGCACAGCGGGGGGTTAATATAAACCTGGCATTGAGTTTGGCACAGCGTGGGGTTAATATAAGCCTGGCATTTAGTTTGGCACAGCGGGGGGTTAATTTAGGCCTGGCAGTTAGTTTGGCACAGCGGGGGGTTAATATAAGCCTGACATTTAGTTTGGCACAGCGTGGGGTTAATATAAGCCTGGCATTTAGTTTGGCACAGCGGGGGGTTAATTTAGGCCTGGCAGTTAGTTTGGCACAGCGTGGGGTTAATATAAGCATGAAATTTAGTTTGGCACAGCGGGGGTTAATATAAGCCTGGCATTTAGTTTAATTTAGGCCTGGCAGTTAGTTTGGCACAGCTTGGGGTTAATATAAGCCTGGCATTTAGTTTGGCACAGCGGGGGTTAATTTAGGCCTGGCAGTTAGTTTGGCACAGCATTTAGTTTGGGGGGTTAATATAAGCATGGCATTTAGTTTGGCACAGCGGGGGGTTAATATAAGCCTGGCATTTAGTTTGGCACAGCGGGGGGTTAATATAAGCCTGGCATTTAGTTTGGCACAGCGGGGGGTTAATTTAGGCCTGGCAGTTAGTTTGGCACAGCGGGGGTTAATATAAGCCTGACATTTAGTTTGGCACAGCGTGGGGTTAATATAAGCCTGGCATTTAGTTTGGCACAGCGGGGGGTTAATTTAGGCCTGGCAGTTAGTTTGGCACAGCGGGGGGTTAATATTACATTTACATTTAAGTCATTTAGCAGACGCTCTTATCCAGTTAATATAAGCCTTACAAATTGGTGCATACACCTTATGACATCCAGTGGAACAGCCCTGGCATCTAAAGCGGGGGGGTTTTTAGGCCTGGGGGAAGGGGGGTGAGTTTGGAAGGATTACTTACCCTTATTTACCCTATCCTAGGTATTCCTTGAAGAGGTGGGGTTTCAGGTGTCTCCGGAAGGTGGTGATTGACTCCGCTGTCCTGGCGTCGTGAGGGAATATAAGCCTGACATTTAGTTTGGCACAGCTAATTTAGGCCTGGCAGTTAGTTTGGCACAGCGTGGGGTTAATATAAGCCTGGCATTTAGTTTGGCACAGCTAATTTAGGCCTGGCAGTTAGTTTGGCACAGCGTGGGGTTAATATAAGCCTGGCATTTAGTTTGGCATAGCGGGGGGTTAATATAAGCCTCGCTGTGTGATTTTCCGACCTTGCGGAATCTCCACCATGCCATGACAGCTTCTCTATGCCAGGTGAATTAATTTATCAGGGTCATTAAAATGGATATATCCAAATGAATGTCAATATAGAAACTAAGGTAAAACAAATGAAAATGAACATAGTTTGCTGTCATTTCAGCTAGTTGAAGTGATTGTGTGTTAGTTGGCTAGTTGGCTAGTTGGCTAGCTAGTAAAGGAGAAGTAATGTTGGCTATCCTCCATAACTATATTATTGACTTGACAATCAGCTCAGTTTGTTTTACCTATCTATACATTATTTATCAAATCCTTATTTGCTGAGGTTCTTGTTGCCAAATGTAAATTATTTATTAAATAATTTATAATTTATTAAATCATTATTTATTTATTAAATCATTATTTATTTATTAAATCATTTATACTTTATTAAATGTATTTATTTATTTATTGATTGCCTCTCACCATTACAGAACCTCGTTAGCTGTTCTTAGGCACTCCCTGGAGAAATCACACAGGTCCTTGGTGCCTTATTGCCTAATTATAGGTCAAACTTTAAAGGTGAAACGCTGTAAGAAACATGTATATGACTGTTAAGTTACAATAACTAAAATCGAATCAAAGATGATTGGTCGCGTACACAAATGTGCAGATGTTATCATAGGTGCAAGTGCAATGATTGTGTTTCTAGCTCAATCAGTAATACCTAGCAGAACTCAACACAGTACACATCATTCAAAAAAGTGAAAAAAAATAAAAAATTGAAAATATCAGAAGGATCGATGTCGGAGTCCAGAAAATAAATACATGTAAACATATATAAATAGAGAGTTATGTACTCACTACCATTTTGGGTCACTTAGAAATGTGTGTGTTATTGAAAGAAAAACATATTTGAGGTCTGTTAAAATAACATCAGACCAATCAGAAATACACTGTAGACATGGTTAATGTTGTAAACTATTGTAGCTGGAAACGGCTGATTTTTTTATGGAATATCTACATAGGCGTATAGAGGCCCATTATCAGCAACCATCACTCCTGTGTTCCAATGGCACGTTGTGTTAGCTAATCCAAGTTTATCATTTTAAAAGGCTAATTGATCATTAGAAAAACATTTTGCAATTATGTTAGCACAGCTGAAAACAGATGTTCTGGTTAAAGAGGCAATAAAACTGGCCTTCGTAAGTTGGCGACATCGATTTCAGTAATCCACTCGTTCAACGTGCAGACAAAGGAATCCAAAAAGATACCTCTAAACCTTGTTCAAACAAGTGAAATTATGTTTCTATTTCATCCTCAGGTTCCCTAAAATGTAATTAAACTACACTGCTCAAAAAAAATAAAGGGAACACTTAAACAACACAATGTAACTCCAAGCAAATCACCCTTCTGTGAAATCAAACTGTCCACTTAGGAAGCAACAATGATTGACAATAAATGTCACATGCTGTTGTGCAAATGGAATTGACAGCAGGTGGAAATTAAATCATGAATCAAATCAAATTTTATTTGTCACATACACATGGTTAGCAGATGTTAATGCGAGTGTAGCGAAATGCTTGTGCTTCTAGTTCCGACAATGCAGTGATAACCAATAAGTAATCTAACTAACAATTCCAAAACTACTGTCTTATACACAGTGTAAGGGGATAAAGAATATGTACATAAGGATATATGAATGAGTGATGGTACAGGGAAGCATACAGTAGATGGTATCGAGTACAGTATATAGATATGAGATGAGTATGTAGATAAAGTAAACAAAGTGGCATAGTTAAAGTGGCTAGTGATACATGTATTACATAAGTATGCAGTCCATGATATAGAGTACAGTATATACGTATGCATATGAGATGAATAATGTAGGGTAAGTAACATTATATAAGGTAGCATTGTTTAAAGTGGCTAGTGATATATTTACATCATTTCCCATCAATTCCCATTATTAAAGTGGCTGGAGTTGGGTCAGTGTCAATGACAGTGTGTTGGCAGCAGCCACTCAATGTTAGTGGTGGCTGTTTAACAGTCTGATGGCCTTGAGATAGAAGCTATTTTTCAGTCTCTCGGTCCCAGCTTTGATGCACCTATACTGACCTCGCCTTCTGGATGATAGCGGGGTGAACAGGCAGTGGCTCGGGTGGTTGATGTCCTTGATGATCTTTATGGCCTTCCTGTAACATCGGGTGGTGTAGGTGTCCTGGAGGGCAGGTAGTTTGCCCCCGGTGATGCGTTGTGCAGACCTCACTACCCTCTGGAGAGCCTTACGGTTGAGGGCGGAGCAGTTGCCGTACCAGGCGGTGATACAGCCCGCCAGGATGCTCTCGATTGTGCATCTGTAGAAGTTTGTGAGTGCTTTTGGTGACAAGCCGAATTTCTTCAGCCTCCTGAGGTTGAAGAGGCGCTGCTGCGCCTTCTTCACGACGCTGTCAGTGTGAGTGGACCAATTCAGTTTGTCTGTGATGTGTATGCCGAGGAACTTAAAACTTGCTACCCTCTCCACTACTGTTCCATCGATGTGGATAGGGGGGTGTTCCCTCTGCTGTTTCCTGAAGTCCACAATCATCTTCTTAGTTTTGTTGACGTTGAGTGTGAGGTTATTTTCCTGACACCACACTCCGAGGGCCCTCACCTCCTCCCTGTAGGCCGTCTCGTCGTTGTTGGTAATCAAGCCTACCACTGTTGTGTCGTCCGCAAACTTGATGATTGAGTTGGAGGCGTGCGTGGCCACGCAGTCGTGGGTGAAAAGGGAGTACAGGAGAGGGCTCAGAACGCACCCTTGTGGGGCCCCCGTGTTGAGGATCAGCGAGGAGGAGATGTTGTTGCCTACCCTCACCACCTGGGGGCGGCCCGTCAGGAAGTCCAGTACCCAGTTGCACAGGGCGGGGTCGAGACCCAGGGTCTCGAGTTTGATGACGAGCTTGGAGGGTACTATGGTGTTGAATGCCGAGCTGTAGTCGATGAACAGCATTCTCACATAGGTATTCCTCTTGTCCAGGTGGGTTAGGGCAGTGTGCAGTGTGGTTGAGATTGCATCGTCTGTGGATCTATTTGGGCGGTAAGCAAATTGGAGTGGGTCTAGGGTGTCAGGTAGGGTGGAGGTGATATGGTCCTTGACTAGTCTCTCAAAGCACTTCATGATGAAGGAAGTGAGTGAGCTCAGTTTAGCCAGTTAGCTTTCTTGGGAACAGGAACAATGGTGGCCCTCTTGAAGCATGTGGGAACTGCAGACTGGTATAGGGATTGATTGAATATGTCCGTAAACACACCGGCCAGCTGGTCTGCGCATGCTCTGAGGGCGCGGCTGGGGATGCCGTCTGGGCCTGCAGCCTTGCGAGGGTTAACACGTTTAAATGTCTTACTCACCTCGGCTGCAGTGAAGGAGAGACCGCATGTTTTCGTTGCAGGCCGTGTCAGTGGCACTGTATTGTCCTCAAAGCGGGCAAAAAAGTTATTTTGTCTGCCTGGGAGCAAGACATCCTGGTCCGTGACTGGGCTGGGTTTCTTCTTGTAGTCCGTGATTGACTGTAGACCCTGCCACATGCCTCTTGTGTCTGAGCCATTGAATTAAGATTCTACTTTGTCTCTGTACTTGTTATGCACGTGAGTGAGGACCCAAAAGCGGTTTAACAAATACAGAGTCCTTTAATGTCAAAACACAGGGAAGATCCTCTTCAGATGTATATAATGGCAAAATAGACAACCCGCAGAGAGGGCGACAAATGAATCATAAAGTCCTTCTGATAATTACAGAAGAGTCCCCTTCTTAGCAGCAGAGGAGAATAGTTGGGTTAGAGTCCCCTTCTTAGCAGCAGAGGAGAATAGCTGGGTCGGCGACAGACTGCTGGTAGGCGCGGGTCGTAGAGGACAGAGGTACCTGATCACACGTAGCATCAGATGAACAGGTAGATTCCGACAGGACGGGACAAGGGTGGAGCAAACAAGACGATAGTTTGGTTCTGGCATGAGAAACTCAAACGAGAATCTGACAAAGACAGAAGCAGGAACAGAGAGAGAAATAGAGACCTAATCAGAGGGAAAAAGGGAACAGGTGGGAAAAGGGTGAACGAGGTAGTTAGAGAAGATGAGGAACAGCTGGGGGAAGGAGAGGAAGAGAAGGTAACCTAATACGACCAACAGAGGGAGACGGAGTGAAGAGAAAGAACAGGAACAAGACATAATATGACAATACATGACAGTACTGACGCTTAGCTTGTTTAATAGCCTTGCGGAGGGAATAGCTGCACTGTTTGTATTCGGTCATGTTACCAGACACCTTGCCCTGATTAAAAGCAGTGGTTCGCGCTTTCAGTTTCACGCGAATGCTGCCATCAATCCACGGTTTCTGGTTAGGGAATGTTTTTATCGTTGCTATGGGAACGACATCTTCAACGCACGTTCTAATGAACTCGCACACCGAATCAGCGTATTCGTCAATATTTTTATCTGATGCTTTAGTCCAGGTCTGTGAGGAGATCCCTCAGGAGACCATCCGCAACTTCATCAGGAGCATGCCCAGGCATTGTAGGGAGGTCATACAGGCACGTGGAGACCACACACACTAGTGAGCCTTATTTTGACTTGTCGCGACGAGCAATCCCGTATCTGGGATCCTATTTATAGCCTCAAGCTCATTACCATAACGCAACGTTAACTATTCATGAAAATCGCAAATGAAATGAAATAAATATATTTGCTCTCAAGCTTAGCCTTTTGTTAACAACACTGTCATCTCAGATTTTCAAAATATGCTTTTGAACCATAGCTAAACAAGCATTTGTGTAAGAGTATTGATAGCTAGCATAGCATTAAGCCTAGCATTCAGCATGCAACATTTTCACAAAAACAAGAAAAGCATTTAAATAAAAATAATTTACCTTTGAAGAACTTCAGATGTTTTCAATGAGGAGACTCCCAGTTAGATAGCAAATGTTCAGTTTTTCCAAAAATATTATTTTTGTAGGAGAAATCGCTCCGTTTTGTTCATCACGTTTGGGTAAGGAAAAAAAATGAAAAATAAGTCATTACAACGCAAACCTTTTTCCAACTTATCTCCATAATATCGACAGAAACATGGCAAACGTTGTTTAGAATCAATCCTCAAGGTGTTTTTCACATATCTATCGATGATAAATCATTCGTGGCAGTTGACTTTCTCATCTGAAGAAAATGGAATGCGCATGGAGCTGGAGATTACGCAATCATTTCGACGGAGGACACCGGGCGGACACCTGGTAAATGTAGTCTCTTATGGTCAATCTTCCAATGATATGCCTACAAATACGTCACAATGCTGCAGATACCTTGGAGAAACGACACAAAGGGCAGGCTCATTCCTGGCTCATTCACAGCCATATAAGGAGACATTGGAACACAGCGCCTTCAGAATCTGGGGCATTTCCTGTATGAAACTTCATCTTGGTTTCGCCTGTAGCATTAGATAATTTTTGTGTGATTTTGTTGTCAGCACATTCAACTATGTAAAGAAAAAAGTATTTAATAAGAATATTTCATTCATTCAGATCTACGATGTGTTATTTTAGTGTTTCCTTTATTTTTTTGAACAGTGTATAATATTTCATATGGAAAGAAGTATGTTCAATAGAAACATTTCTGGTTGGTTTTCTTTGGATATTCGGCTACCATATCAATTGTGTTATAGTTTCATACATTATTTTAACATTTCTAAAAACTTCTTTCCAATGATACCAATTATATGCATATCCTGGCTTCTGGACCTAAGAAACGGGCAGTTTACATTGGGCACGTCAGTCAGGCGGAAATTCTGAAAAAAAGACCCTAGCCTGAATAGGTTTTATGCCTGTGGCAGGTCATTAGTGAAAATAGAAAATAGTAAAGGGCCTAGAGAGCTGCCATGCGGTACACCACACTTTATATGTTTAACATTAGAGAATCATCCAACTAAATTCCTGTGTTCTATTAGATAGGTAGCTTTGAATCCACAAATGGTAGAGGTTGAAAAGCCATAAGACATACGTTTTTGAACCACAGGTTATGGTCAATAATATCAAAGGCTGCTCTGAAATCTAACAGTACAGCTCCTACAATCTTCTTATTATCGATTTACTTCAACCAATCATCAGTCATTTCTGTCACTGCAGTACATGTTGAGTGCCCTTCTCTATAAACACGCTGAAAGTCTGTTGTTAATTTGTTTACTGAGAAATAGCATACTTTTTCACTTACGTTATTTTCAGATTACAATTTCATTTTTTTGTTCAGTTTAATCACATAATTTCAAAATGTACAGTAAATCAGCCAATCCAATTTATTCACCACAAATTGTGGCTCGTCCCTCTCTCAAACCATACAGTTTTTCAATTCCTCAACAATGCACGTAGCCTTAACAGTTCTAATAGTCAGTTTCTTAGGTGCATGCTTATCAATAACTGCTCCTTATTACACACATCAGACCAACACATGAGAGTACAAAACTGTTTATATGATAATTTATAACACTATTTCAGTCCCAGCCTTTGGAACTTTGGCAGTTCTAGACACGGTCACAATATTAGGGTCAGTACATCCAATGGGTATGGAGCATAGATCTACAGCATTGGTAAACATGTGATCCGTATATCATCCAACACACATGGATGATAACGTTCCTGTACTGTTTGTAAACACCCTGGTAAATTGATTAATAATCTGAACCAGATTACAGGCACTGGTTACAATAAGCAGCTTCCTCTTAAGCGGACAGCTTGAATAGAAACAGTTCACCCAGAAAATAGACCTCTCTGATAACATGACACACACTATCAAACATTTGACACATATTATCCAAATACTGACTGTTAGCACTTATAGCAGCACCCCAAAATAAAAGGCTTTAGGTGAACCTGCAACCACAACACTTCAACAGTGAACCTAAGCTTTACATGAATTGCTACTCCACCTAGGTATCATCAAATTATTTATCTAAATGAGTCTCAGTGATGATGTTAGCAAGTTATTCATTGTATAAACCTTATGTCCAAGGCTACCAGTGGGTGCTGCTGAGGGGAGGATGGCTCATAATAATGGCTGGAGTGAATGGAATGGTATCAACAGCTTCGAAACCAGGTGTTTGATGTGTTTGACTTCATTCCATTGACTCCATTCCATTGACTCCGTTCCATAGACTCCATTCCAATGACTCCATTCCATTGACTCCATTCCATTGACTCCATTCCATTGACTCTATTCCATTGACTCCATTCCATTGACTCCATTCCATTGACTCCATTCCATTGACTCCATTCCATTGACTCCATTCCATTGACTCCATTCCATTGACTCCATTCCAATGACTCCATTCCATTGACTCCATTCCATTGACTCCATTCCATTGACTCCATTCCATTGACTCCATTCCATTGACTCCATTCCATTGACTCCATTCCATTGACTCCATTCCAATGACTCCATTCCATTGACTCCATTCCATTGACTCCATTCCATGACTCCATTCCATTGACTCCATTCCATTGACTCCATTCCATTGACTCCATTCCATTGACTCCATTCCATTGACTCCATTCCAGTGACCATTCCATTGACTCCATTCCATTGACTCCATTCCATTGACTCCATTCCATTGACTCCATTCCATTGACTCCATTCCATTGATTCCATTGACTCCATTCCAATGACTCCATTCCATTGACTCCGTTCCATTGATTCCATTGACTCCATTCCATTGACGTTCCATTCCATTCCATTGACTCCATTCCATTGACTCCATTCCATTGACTCCATTCCATTGACTCCATTCCATTGACTCCATTCCATTGACTCCATTCCATTGACTCCATTCCATGACTCCATTCCATTGACTCCATTCCATTGACTCCATTCCAA
The DNA here is from genome assembly GCF_023373465.1 of Oncorhynchus keta. NCBI lineage: Eukaryota > Metazoa > Chordata > Actinopteri > Salmoniformes > Salmonidae > Oncorhynchus > Oncorhynchus keta. Next base: position 3,239,408 of record NC_068430.1, on the reverse strand, counting down.
TGACAATTCCAATGACTCCATTCCATTGACTCCATTCCATTGACTCCATTCCAATGACTCCATTCCATTGACTCCATTCCAATGACTCCATTCCATTGACTCCATTCCATTGACTCCATTCCATTGACTCCATTCCATTGACTCCATTCCATTGACTCCATTCCATTGACTCCATTCCATTGACTCCATTCCATTGACTCCATTCCATTGACTCCATTCCATTGACTCCATTCCATTGACTCCATTCCAATGACTCCATTCCATTGACTCCATTCCATTGACTCCATTCCATTGACTCCATTCCATGACTCCATTCCATTGACTCCATTCCATTGACTCCATTCCATTGACTCCATTCCATTGACTCCATTCCATTGACTCCATTCCATTGACTCCATTCCATTGACTCCATTCCATTGACTCCATTCCATTGACTCCATTCCATTGACTCCATTCCAATGACTCCATTCCATTGACTCCATTCCATTGACTCCATTCCATTGACTCCATTCCAATGACTCCATTCCATTGACTCCATTCCATTGACTCCATTCCATTCATTCCAATGACTCCATTCCATTCCATTGACTCCATTCCATTGACTCCATTCCACAATGACTCCATTCCATTGACTCCATTCCATTGACTCCATTCCATTTACTCCATTCCAATGACTCCATTCCATTGACTCCATTCCATTGACTCCATTGACTCCAATGACTCCATTCCATTGACTCCATTCCATTGACTCCATTCCAATGACATTCCATTGACTCCATTCCATTGACTCCATTCCATTGACTCCATTCCACGGACTCCATTCTATTGACTCCATTCCATTGACTCCATTCCATTTCCATTCCAATGACTCCATTCCATTGACTCCATTCCATTTGACTCCATTCCATTGACTCCATTCCAATGACTCCATTCCATTGACTCCATTCCATTGACTCCATTCCAATGACTCCATTCCATTGACTCCATTCCATTGACTCCATTCCATTGACTCCATTCCATTGACTCCATTCCATTGACTCCATTCCAATGACTCCATTCCATTGACTCCATTCCATTGACTCCATTCCAATGACTCCCATGTTCAAGATATGTTGGTCATATTTTAACATATATTGATGAATACGGTGCCGCCAATTTGTGTACGTGCACACAAACTGAACACACACACACACACACACACACACACACACACATTAACTCACATACTGTACACAGGCACAAACACCTACTGCCTACCTAGCCTACCTACCCTGTCTAGCCTACCTATCCTGCCTAGCCTACCTAGCCTACCTTGCCTGTCTAGTCTGCCTAAACTGCCTAGTCTACCTAGCATGCTTAGCCTACCTAGCCTACCTATCCTGCCTAGCCTACCTAGCCTGCTTAGCCTACCTAGCCTGTCTAGTCTGCCTTGCCTGCCTAGACTGCCTAGTCTACCTAGCATGCTTAGCCTACCTAGTCTACCTAGCCTGCCTACTCTACCTAGCCTGCCTAGGCTGCATTGCCTACCTAGCCTGCATAGCCTAGCTAGCCTGCATAGCCTACCGAGCCTGCATAGCCTACCGAGCCTGCTTAGCCTATCTAGTCTACCTAGCCTGCATAGCCTTTATTACAAACATCCTAACTGAAATGGCTGTAAACTGCCCCAAATGTTTAATTGATGAAGAGTAAAATCTCTTGAGAAAGATCACTTATGCTAGAACTTTTGATGCTTTTAGTCATTTCTCTTGTCTAACTTCTGTGAGGAATATATATTCCTGCATCCCAAATGGCACCCTATTCCCTATGTAGTTCACTTCATTTGGACCCTTTGGGATCTGTCCTTTTGTCTACAGTTGGCTCAAAGTGTTCCAATAAAGGGACATACATTTTTTAAGGGGTTTAGAAGTCAGCAGATTGTATTTCATTCTTTTTCTTTGATGTTTCTATTCACCAAATCAAAAAGGTGCTTGAAGGTCGAGACACACTGACTTTAGTTCAGAAATAATAACAGGTTTTATGTGCAGTGCTCTCTCTCTCTGAACACTTCTTGGAATGCCCTCTCAGAGATGTCCAATCTGTGGGAAAACATTTTTACATTAAAACAAACTGAGACAGTATTAAACTCACTGCAGATCATACTTTGACAAACATACGTCACTGCTAACTATGAGCTTACCAAAAGGTAATACAAAATCACTCAATGCTAGAAAACTTCCTTAGACTGTAGTTGATAGATCTCAGCCTCCTAGCTACCAAGATAACCACAGGTTTTATACTGTAGTTGATAGATGTCAGCCCGTAGCTACCAAGATGAACACATGTGGGGCGGCAGCGTAGCCTAGTGGTTAGAGCGTTGGACTAGTAACCAGAAGGTTGTGAGTTCAAACCCCTGAGCTAACAAGGTACAAATCTGTCGTTCTGCCCCTGTACCCAGGCCGTCATTGAAAATAAGAATGTGTTCTTAACTGACTTGCCTGGTTAAATAAACGTAAAAATATATATATATGTTTTATACTGTAGTTGATAAAATCTCAGCCCGTAGCTACCAAGATAACCGCAGGTTTTATACTGTAGTGGATTGATCTCAGTTCCCTAGCTACCAAGATGACCACATGTTTTATACTGTAGTTGATAGATCTCAGCCCGTAGCTACCAAGATAACCGCAGGTTTTGTACTGTAGTGGATTGATCTCAGCCTCCTAGCTACCAAGATGACCACAGGTTTTATACTGTAGTTGATAGATCTCAGCCCTTAGCTACCAAGATAACCACAGGTTTTATACTGTAGTGGATATATCTCAGCTTTCTAGCTACCAAGATGACCACAGGTTTTATACTGTAGTGGATGATAGATAGATCTCAGCCTCCTAGCTACCAAGATGACCACAGGTTTTATTCTGTGGTCATCTTAGACCTCTTAGACCATCTTAGACCTAGTAAGGAATCTCCAGCCAGAGGCCTAACCCTGGCTCCAGACCTAGTCAGGAAGCTCAAGCCAGAGCTCTAGCTCTAGGTCAAACATTATTTCCAGTTGGACAAAGCTCCTGGTTGTAATTGTTATAATTAGAACAAACAGTTTCTATATAGCAGCTAGATGATTGCTGGGTTGTACCTCAGGAGCAAGAGAGGTGTGACGGACGCAATTGGGAAGACAAAACTGGCATGACTATTGATCACAAAAATTACTGTAGTAACATGGTGTTACATAGTAATGGCTTAGTATTTCTAGATATTGTGTAATTTTCATTGTTACCATAACACGTTCGGACGACCGTGACTATGGAGGATTAAGGTCTTCCTCATATTAGCTATGTAAAGTGTGATCACAGTTGCCCGGAACAGCTGGGCCTCTCATGCACGCTTAAGTGTTGATTGCCTCGAAGTGAGCATAAAAGGCATTTAGCTCGTCTGGTAGGCTTGCATCCCTGGGCAGCGTGCTCTTGGGTTTTTCCTTTGTAGTCAGTAATAGTTTGCAAGCCTTGCCATATCCAAAAGCAGCAGAGTCAGTGCACAAGGTTTGAATCTTAGTCCTGTATTGATGCTTTGCCTTTTTGACGGTTCATCTGAGGGAGTAGCGTGATTTCTTATAAGGGTTCGGAGAGCCTTTAGCTCATTGCGAATGTTGTGTGTAATCCATGGCTTCTTGGTTGGGATATGTACGCACAGTCACTGTGTGGACAACGTCGTCATGCACTGGTTGATGAAGTGACAGAAGTGGCATACTCCACAATGCCATTGGATGAATCCTAGAAAATGTTCCAGTCTGTGCTATCAAAATAGCCCTGTAGCGTGGCATCTGTGTCAACTGACCCACTTCCTTATCAAATGAGTCACTGGTACTGCCTGCTTTAGTTTTTGCTTGTAAGCAGAAATCAGGAGGATATAATATAAACCAGATATATACCAGCATATCTCAGCCCCAAATGACAATACCAACCTGGTTTCCACCTGTGGCTATGTCCCAATACTCTGATAAACCAGGTCTGCCCGTGTGACTATTCAGCAAAACTCACATTAACCAGGTCTACCATTGTGCAAACAGACAATAAACTATTGATATTAAATATTTGCCTTTGGAAACTATTCAGACCCCTTGACTTTGTCTGTCAGGCTTCGAAGAGTGATGGTTGTGGAGTCAGGCGCAGATCACAGCGCACAAAGAGGGTGACGCCGAACACAGGTGTAAAACACTCCAAAATGTACTGGTACATACGCTGTACAGTGGAAAATCCAAAAGACAGGAACACTCCTGGACCGAAAACAGCAAACAAGCTCGAACACAGGCGGGCTAACTGAACTTAAATAACACCAACCCAAAACCCCAAACAGGGAACAGGTGAAACCAATTAGACCAAACAAAACGAAAAGGGGAAAAGGGATCGGTAGCAGCTAGTAGACCGGCGACGACGACCGCCCAGCGCCACCCGAACGGGAAGGGGAGCCACCTTCGGTGATATTCGTGACATTTTCTATATTTTGTAACGATAAAGCCGTATTCTGAAATGGATTAAACAAGCAAAATCCTCGGCAATTTACATCCAATACCCAATAATGACAAAGAAAAACATGTTTTTTTAGAAGTGTTAGCTAATTTATAAAAAATGTACAGAAATACCTAATTTAAATCCGTATTTACACCCTTTGCTACAGTATGATACCTGTAATTGAGCTCAGGTGCATCCTGTTTCCATTTATTTACATCCTTGAGATGTTTCTACAATGGGAATGGAGTCTACCTGCGGTAAATTGTTCTCATTGGACATGATTTGGAAAGGCACTGTCTATATAAGGTCTCAGAGTTGAAAGTGCATGTCAGAGGAAAAGCAGTGAAGCATGGTGGTGGCAGTGTCATGCTGTGGGGATGTGTTTCAGCGTTAGGCGTTGGGAGACTAGTCAGGGTCGAGGTAAAGATGAATGGAGCAAAGTACAGTGAGATCAGTGATGAAAACCTTCTCCTGAGTGCTCGGGACCTCAGACTGGGGCAAAGGTTCACCTTCCAACAGAATAACAACCCTAAGCACACAGAATGTCCTTGAATGGCCAGCCAGAGCCCAGACTTGAACCCGATCAAACATCTCTGGAGAAACCTAAAAATAGCTGTGCTGCCATGCTCCCCATCCAACCTAACAGAGCTTGAGAGGATCGGCAGAGAAGATTGGGAGAAACTCCCCAAATACAGGTGTGCCAAGCTTGTAGCTTCATACCCAAGAAGAAATTACTCTGTAATCTCTGCCAAATGTGCTTCAACAAAGTACTGAGTAAAAGGTCTGAATACTTATGTTTATTTTTAAATCCACCTCGACCACCTCAACACCTATCAGAGGACCTCCTACCACAGGTCTTCACAGTCAGCCAGCCTCCCAGCCTACCCAGCTGTCCGTCCAGGTCAGCGATGCCCGACTGTCCCTTCCTGAAAAATATGAAAGGCACTCCATCAAAACAACTTGGCCTCCTTCTCCAGTGCTCCCTTTATTTTGACAGAGAGATCCCACAATGTCCAGGGTCATTTCCCCGTTGACTAAACGGGCGCTGGACTGGGCTACGGCCGTCTGGCTGAGAGGAGGAGCTTGGGTTCCTCTGAGAGGTTCATGGCGGTTTTCAACACACCCTGTGCCCGTTATTAGACCTGGACTTCATCCCAGATTACTCCCCCTTTATTAAGCCCTCTGCTGTCATCAGTCCTTAGATGTTATTGGTGATGTTATTGGTTGTCTCTCTCGTTCAGTATGCTTCCTATGTTTGTTCTTTTGTATCTGTTTTGTATTATCTTTATTTAACTAGGCAATTCTGATAAGAACACATTCTTATTTAGAATGACAACCTAGGAACATTGGCATAACTGTCTTGTTCAGGGGCATAACGACAGATTTTTACCTTGTCAGATCGGGAATTTGATCTAGCAACCTTTTAGTTACTGGCCCAACGCTCTAACCACTAGGCTACCTGCCGCCTCAATAAACTCACCTTTCTGACTCACGGTTAAACGTATATGTTAACTGTGTAGATAATCCTTTACAAAAACCAGTGGTCCATACCTCATGTCTCTATCAAAATTTGACCTTCGGAAACTACTTTGAAGACGACGACCACAAAATGTTAAATCTTTAAAAGTTGTTAGGAGAAACCTGCACCACTATGTCAACAAGAGCGTGATTATTACCGCATGTATTCATTAAATTGGACTTTCTGGGATATAATGCTAATGGCATGCTAACAATATGCTAATTATATGCTAATGATATGCTAATGATATGCTGGCGAAAGACCCAGCTGAATGGTTAGGTGATATGTCATCACCAAAGCCCGTTTTCATCCACTCCGGTGATTGGACACCTTACTAATTTAGTTAAATGCATTTAGTAAAGTCACACTGTCAACAAAAAGGTTTCACATAACCGACAGTCTAATGCAACGCTACTAAGATGCTATAACACTATTGTGACAATAGTGCTAGTACGAACTTGGACCGAGGCGTAGAGAAATCCAGAATATTTACTTAAGGTATTCATTGCTAAAACAACAAAGGAAGTACACATGAGAAACACTGAACAAAACATGAGTCCTGAGCAACTGGCCCAGTCCACAGAGGAACCTCAATAATCATCCAGCCGGTGATCCCAATAAGCCCAATCGGGGTCACCTGGATCCTGGAGGAAGCCCAAAGGTGCTCTCCAGTGGCAACCACAGGTAGTATACATGTAGTATACTCCAGGAACAAACCCTGACCTGTGACAACTATGTACTGTAGGTAGGCTACTATTCATATTCATACATTCATACATGTTCAAAACAGTCAAAAAATACATATTTTAAACCATTGCTGGAAACAGATTGATTTTGTCTGAGTCAGTCAGAGACAGAGAAAAATACATTCAATAAATACTGAAAGGAATGTGTTACAGGTTTGCGTCTCAAATGACGCCCTATTCCATGTTTAGTGCACTACGTTTGATGAGAACCCGTAGTCTCTGTTTGAAGTAGTGCAGTATTTTTTAGAGAATAGGGTTCCATTGGGGAAACATATCTATTCTAAAAAGGAGATTTCTATGCTGTATGTATTGTCCATATACATAGAGTCTAAACACGTTTACATTGAATACATCACAGATTCTCATCATCATGTCGAACCTCTCCTCTGTCTGTAATCATTATCACTCATAGCAGAGCTTATTTTCCTTACAACTGTCAACATGATAAAAAAAAATGATAGGAAACTAGTTTCCTGGGGTCGAGATAGATACTAGCTGCAATCCTTGTGTTGAGAGATGAGCTGTGATGGATTTCGGGGCAGGAAACCATAAAACCCCATGTTAAAATGTATCATTTGACACCTCAGGGATCATGACATCTTGCTGTGCTGATTTCTAGAGGGAGATCACGGCATTGTAATAGGTTCTCATTGATGTATGGACGGGAAGGGGAAGATGGAAGTTTTGGATGAACAGTGAAAAGCCCAGAGATATTCTAATCAACATAATAGTATATTCATTCAGCCTCGCTAGCCTAACATACACACACATGGCTGACAATGACATATACACTGTCAATTCTCCATGCATGGATTCCCCATGTCCCTTCTCACTAGTCCAACAGAGGGGAGATAACAAGAGAAGTCGCAGAGTGAAGCAGCCAACCAACGAAGAGATCAGAGCTCAGATTAACTTCTAAAGTTTTAGCAGTCATAACAAGTCTGATTCATTTATTCACCACTGTTGAAGCCATTTTCCCATTTTGTTTTCTTCAGAAAGGGTGTTAGTAGTTCAGAACAAGGAAGTGTAGGCTACATAAAGAAATAATGACGCTCAAATTAAAAATCATTAAAAACTACTTTGGGATCGCTGTCCCTTCCACGGGATGGTTGAGCTAACATAGGCTAATGCGATTAGCTTGAGGTTGTAAGAAACAAGAGCACAACAACAGAGTTTGGATAGGTATTGCTTTTCAATCTCCTACTGTGAAAGACATTTGCGGTTCATATATTATTGATTATATATTTTAAAAACAACCTGAGGATTGATTATAAAAAACGTTTGACATGTTTCTGTGGACGTTATGGAAACTATTTGTAATTTGTCTGCATTGTCGTGATCGCTCTTTCCTGTGGATTTCTGAACATAACGCGACAAACAAACTAAGGTATTTTGTAACTAAAAATAATCTTTCTGGAACAAAAGGAACATTTGTTGTCTAACTGGGAGTCTCGTGAGTGAAAACATCCGGAGATCATCAAAGGTAAACGATTAATTTGATTGCTTTTCTGATTTTCGTGACCGAGCTATCTGATGCTAAGTGTACTTAATGTTTTATCGTGCGATCGATAAACTTACACAAACGATTGGATTGCTTTCGCTGTAAAGCATAATTTCAAAATCTGACACGACAGGTGTATTAACAAAAGGCTAAGCTGTGTTTTCCTATATTGCACTTGTGATTTCATGAATATTTATTGTATCTAGCGCTATGCTTTTCAACAGTTGTTGATAACACTTATACCGATATCGGGATTGCAGCAATAACAAGTTAACTAAGGAAGTCAGTTAAGACATTTTTATTTTCAATGGCAGTGGGTTTACTGCCTGTTCAGGGGCAGAATGACAGATTTGTACCTTGTCAGCTCGGGGGTTTGAACTTGCAACCTTTCGGTTCCTATTCCAATGCTCTAACCACTAGGCTACTTTTGACATGATGCGGTCTCCTGCCACAACTCCACTAACAACCGTATCTCCTACGGCAGCCCACCTCACCTCTGATTCAGAGGGGTTGGGTTAAATGAGGAAGACACATTTCAGTTGAATGCATTCAGTGGTACAACTGACTACAGTGGTTACCCCTTTCAAGGTTGCATCATACTGCGGCACACCTTGCGGGCAGCTGCAGCATTCTGTGGCACGTTATCTAATTGTCAGCCATTTTTTCTGTTATTGCAAGTCATTACTAGTTTGACCACCAGAGGGCATCTTTGAGAAGCATTTTATAGTATTCCGTATTGACATTGCCAGAGAATGTAAAACCTTTTTTGTAATAGCATAGTATATGGGATTGAGTTAAAGAAATTTGTCTTTAAAAAATTAATTAAAATGATGGTTTTTCTATTTGGGAGAAAAATGAAACACGAAACTCTCAGGGTTCCGATAGAATGGAATGGAAAATGATGTACAACGTGATTGTCAGGAGTAGGCTACAGGATTGGAGGATTCCAAATTGTTTGCCTTCATTAGACAAATTTGTTCCTATATTTCTGCAAATCAGTGATATTTATTTCCATTGTAATTCGTTACGGATCCATCTAAATTAACATCTGCATTTTGAAAGAGTATTTTATATAATTATTTTATTAACAACATGTGTTAATTTGTTTATTAGGCTACTGTGCAGTCTACAATACATACTTTAGTAAACATGGGAAAGTGCCTAATTCCTTACATAATGGAGGGCAGGCCATGTCTGTACTACAGAATGCAGAGCGCCCTGGGGTCTGGTGTGTTTTTTCATATTTGTGATGCCGTCCCTATTATTCTACAATGCAGAACATTGTAAAATACAGAAACATCCTGGAATGAGTAGGTGTGTCCAAATTTTATTATATTATGGTGTTTCTATTCCATGAAAAATGAAAAACCCTCTGGAATTAATTTAGGATGGAACAGAAATCGACAGAAAATATGGCGCTGTACAACGTGACGCTCAAAAATTCAGATTGACAGTTTGAAAATTCAGACCATTTTTCTCTGGGAGCCGTGGACGTTCAGGCCGAGGAGTAGGGTTAATTTGAGTATTCTTGCCTTACAACGGCAGTCAAGCACCCATGCTAACGTTGGCTAGCTTGCTAGCTACTTCCAGACACAATTATTATTATTATTATTATTTTTTTTAACTTTTATTTTTACTAGGCAAGTCAGTTAAGAACAAATTCTTATTTTCAATGACGGCCTAGGAACAGTGGGTTAACTGCCTGTTCAGGGGCAGAACGACAGATGTGTACCTTGTCAGCTTGGGGATTTGAACTTGCAACCTTCCCGTTAGCCATGATTGGTTGAGATAATGAGTGGGCTGGACATGCAGAGAGAAGAGTTCGGATTGGTCTGACATGTAGAATACTTCTGTCTATTTGAGCTGGTCAGTATGTGTAGGTAATCCTTTCACGACTATAAAAAAAATATATCACGTAGCAGAACTGCATAAGTGTTTTGAAATCAGTGGAATTAGAGTACGATAGGAAATGGAGAAACACCTGTCTCCGGATTACATCTTCAATCAAACTAAGGGCAACCATGGCAACCGTGGCAGGGAGAAGATAATGTATACAGGTAAGATAATCTAGCTAGCTACATTTTGACAGAAAGTATTTTTCATAAACCAAATAGAAACTGATAATTGTGAACGACTTCATAATTCAATTTCAATGAACTGAATGATGAGGATGAAGAGAGTGATTGAATTTAGAACAATAGTGTTAGAATTGCTATTCCTCTGTCCTGCACGCGTATCACCCTGGAAAAATACACATATTATTTTGTTACTACTCGTCACTATTACTATTAGTAAAACTGTTGTTACACTAAGGTTTTAATACCAAGAGAAATGTAGACTACAATTAGGGTGTGGAAATGTTAGGATTATTTTGCTCTTACTGTACTGCTGTAGCCTACTCCCGACCGGTCATGTTTTATCACACTGTTCTAAGACAATACCTGCAACCGGGAGACACATGAGGAGACGGTATGCTTTTAGTTTCTCTCCCTCTAAAAAAACTGAAATAAAATCATTCTAAATAACAAACTGACTTTATTTACAAATTGGTAACAATGCTTCACCCCATTTTCAAGAATGGCCTTTTTCTCGCTCACTTTAGGTTATTTGAAAACAAAATTATCTCCAAAATAACGTTATTTTTTGTAAAACAGGCCATAGAAAGTTGGTTGCAATTTCAGTTTAATCCACCAGAAAAGACAGAACAAGTAATACAACAAATATTATTAAACTCAAATATTCTAATTGATTAAAACAAACTTTATAATTTGGAACCTTTAACAAGTGGAAGGGGGAAATTATTACTGTTATTATTATTATTGTTGTTAACCTTGTTATTCACAAGCGTAGCAGGCTGTGAATTCTGCAAACAATGTTGTCAAGGATGGGCTATTAGCAGACCAAAATAGATTGATCATATTGATCATGGCTCGCGAGTGGTGCAGTGGTCTAAGGCAATGCATATCAGTGCAAGAGGCATCACTACCGTCCCTAGTTTGAATCCAGGCAGTATCACATCCGACCGTGATTGGGAGTCCCATAGGGCGGTGCACAACTATTATTAATTTATTTCGATTTCTATAAAAGCCTCTTAGGTATTCTCTCAGATCCTAATGGAAAATGCACCTTAGATATTAATTTAGAAATTCTCCAATCATCTAAATGTAATTATTGGTGCAGAGTCTCGACATTGAAAAAAAATCCTTTAGATACACTGTAGGCCTACCCTAGGTGACATGAGTCTCACTGACGTTGAGTAATGTGCTGTTAAAAGGGTTGTAGGTCTTATTTATTTAAAGAGCTTGTTGAAGTTAGAAGCCATACGATTTGAAGCATCAGCCTACCCGCTGTGGTCAACTATATTTCAGCCCCATTTAGCCCTGCTCTGAGACAAGCATGGGGACTGGTCTTGATAAATCATTTTCACTGAATCTCAGTTTGAGTATTGGTTAGACTACAATTAGTGTGTAGAAATGTTATGCTCATAGTACTGTTGTCTAATCCCGACCATCACGTTGTGCAGCGTCATATTTTCCATCCTAATGGAAACCCTGAGGGTTTTGTTTCTCATTTTTCTTGGAATAGAAATAGCATTAATCAACATATTAATCAAGCTACATTTTTTAAAATCTAACCCATATATTATGTTCTTACAAAAAAAAAATATTCTCTAGTACAGCAAATATTGAAGGCTCTCAAATGCTTCTCAAAGATGCCCTCTGGTGGTCAAACTAGCACTAACTAGCATTAATGGTAACAATGGCTGACAATTAAATAACATGCCATAGAATTCTACGGCAGCCCGCAAGGCACAACTTTTAAAAGGCAGAATCACTGTAGATAGCTAGCTACATGTCATAAAAAAATACTCTAGTATGCATGTAACCATTTCAGTAGATTGTCACTGTGACAACTGTTGATAGATGTAGCTTCTACATTCGCTCAAAATAACTGACGAACGCTCACCACCCTTTGAATATGGTCGGTGTCAGTAAACGTTGGCAAAAAGTGTAAATTGTTGCCAGCAGCACAGTTGCAGTCACCAACACGTTGGATAACATAAAAAACAGCCTAACCAGCTCTGCTTGGGTGAGTAAAATGGTCAGTGAGCTATTCTCTCATTTGTGTCTGGATGTAGCTAGCAAGCTAGCCAACGTTAGCCAGTTAGCTTGGATGCTTGACTGCTGTTGTTACGACAGAACGCGAGGATCAACCCCTTCTTAATTATTGATGGGTGGGGCTAAAGATTAAGAGGGTGTGAATGATGCTGAATGGATGTAGATAAAGAGGAACTCTCCAGTAAGTGTACCAAAACATTCAAAAACCATTGAGGTTACAAGTTTATCAACTTTTAAAGCAGAATGATTTTCTAGGTCTAAATCTGTGCTTTTATCCAATGTAAAAAATAAACACTATTTCAAATTTTGCCAGTCAGGTTTTTCTATCATGCACAAATCATTTTAGGATTCCCTCCAGACATCATACATGGGAAGGATTTACTCATTAGATATCCGGAGATATGATTTATTATTTACCTTTATTTAACTAGGCAAGTCAGTTAAGAACAAATTCTTATTTTCAATGATGGCCTAGGAACAGTGAGTTAACTGCCTGTTGAGGGGCAGAACGACAGATTCGTTGTCAGCTTGGGGATTTGAACTTGCAACCTTTCGGTTTACTAGTCCAACGCTCTAACCACTAGGCTACCCTGCCGCCCCAATCATGTCATTAGAAGAGATAGAGAAGAGACAGGGAGATCGGGGAGGGAGAAGAGAGTTGGAGACTGGGGAGGGAGAAGAGAGAGGGAGATCGGGGAGGAAGAAGAGAGAGGGAGATCGGGGAGGAAGAAGAGAGAGGGAGATCAGGGAGGGAGAAGAGAGAGGGAGATCGGGGAGGAAGAAGAGAGAGGGAGATCGGGGAGGGAGAAGAGAGAGGGAGATCGGGGAGGGAGAAGAGAGAGGGAGATCGGGGAGGGAGAAGAGAGAGGGAGATCGGGGAGGGGGAAGAGAGATGGAGATCGGGGAGGAAGAAGAGAGAGGGAGATCGGGGAGGAAGAAGAGAGAGGGAGATCGGGGAGGGAGAAGAGAGAGGGAGATCGGGGAGGGAGAAGAGAGATGGAGATTGGGGAGGGAGAAGAGAGAGGGAGATCAGGGAGGGAGAAGAGAGATGGAGATTGGGGAGGGAGAAGAGAGAGGGAGATCGGGGAGGGAGAAGAGAGATGGAGATCGGGGAGGGGAAGAGAGATGGAGATCGGGGAGGAAGAAGAGAGAGGGAGATCGGGGAGGGAGAAGAGAGAGGGAGATCGGGGAGGGAGAAGAGAGATGGAGATCAGGGAGGGAGAAGAGAGAGGGAGATCAGGGAGGGAGAAGAGAGAGGGAGATCGGAGAGGGAGAAGAGAGAGGGAGATCGGGGAGGGGGAAGAGACAGGGAAATCAGTGAAGGAGAAGAGATATTGCATCATTAGATATCCTGAGATAGGCCTATGTGGACATCTTATTTTCTCTATACGATGACAAATACTGATAGAGGGCCTACAGAGTATATTTGTATATTTTTCTAATCACATACAATGCATACGCTCTTGACTGAGGTGCATTTCATGATCTTGATATGTTTTTTGATATGCTAAATAAGGACAATTTCTGATTATTATTTTGAGTTTTGAGGACATGTTTCATAATTTGACAAATATTAAATTCATATGATACATATTCAGACAATAGTTAAACATTTTTCTATTCCATCTCTATTAACTGCCCAAACTGCAAGCTAAAATCACTGTAACTGGTAGCCTAGCAACAAGAGTCACCTCTTTTCTGCTGTGGAGTTCCAACTGTATTTAAAAAAATTGGGGTGCTACAAATGAGTTTGTATATTATGTGTGTTCGAACTGACAACTGGAGAAACAAAGAAGTGAGAAGCTATTCAGAAAATACCGAAAATAAGTTATTAACGCTAAAGTGAGTAGCTCATTTGAGATGTTTTATTTATCTTAGTAACTAGAATTAAGAACATTAGCTAATTAGGCCAGCAGCCAGTAGGGCTAGCTTGATAGGGGTGATAAAAGCTAACTGGTAGCCTAGCTAGCTAAAAAATAACAACATTTCCTTCCCATAAGTTTTTTTTTTACCCCCATCTAGCCTCAAGATGACAGCTACCATTTAAAAACGTTTCAGTGTATTTTGTATTACTGGTTAATTTTAAGATAACTTACTAACTAACTTAGCTAGCAACAAGGCTAGCTAGCTTGTTCCAGTTCATTTTCTCATCATTTAAAAAAAATGTTTTACCTTTATTTAACTGGGCAGGTAAGTTAAGAAACATGTCTTATTTTCAATGACAGCCTAGGAACAGTGGGTTAACTGCCTTGTTCAGGGCAGATTTTTACCTTGTCAGTAGGTTTTTACCTTGTCAGCTCGGTTTGCAACCTTTCGATTACTAGCCCAACACTCTAATCACAAGGCTACCTGCCACCCCAATGAAGCAGGTAGAGTAGATAACTTGTGGTATGTTTATGAAAAATGACATTAATTTCTTGCAATATCAACACAATTTTGATGAATGTTTTATGTTGTTTTATATAACAGTTTGGAGTGGATCACAGACCAACACTACTTTGGTGCATCTGAATCCATCGGGTTGGCAGGACAATTGAGGGTGTGCAACTTTTATTTTCAGTTAAATAAAACATTTTTTTTTTTTGCAAAGATTGGCATAGGCTTGCATCTTTATAGAAGACTCGCTGTGGTTGGATCTCTGGATTTGCTATAATACATTTGTAAACACAAATAGCAGAGACGTGCTTTGGAAATAGCAATTTGGATTAAATATGACGATGTTTGCTTTCCGTGCCTTGTAGCCCAGAGTAGGCTGAACATGGTGTAAATGTATGCTTAGATATGTCACCTTGTGAAGAAGCACAACGATTTTCGGGCACCTGAACAGGTAAAATCATTTGGGTGCTGGACGTTGATACAGGACTAAGGGTCAAATACAGGACTAAGATCAAATCGTACCACTCTGACGCTCGTTGGATGTAGCAGGGCTTGCAAACCATTACAGACTACAATAGGAAGCGCAGCCGAGAGCTTCCCATTGACGCGAGCCTACCAGATGAGCTAAACTACTTTTATGCTCACCTAGAGGCAAATAACACTGAAACATGCACGAGAGCACCAGCTTCTCCCGGAGGACTGTGTGATCACACTCTCCGCAGCTGATGTGAATTAGACCTTTAAACATGTAAACATTCAGAAGGCCGCGGGGCCAGACGAATTACCAGGACATGTACTGTGAGCACTGACCAACTGGCAAGTGTCTACACTGACATTTTCAACCTCTCCCAGAGTCTGTAATACCAACATGTTTTTTAAGCAGACCACCATAGTGCCTGTGCCAAAGATCACTAAGGTGACCTGCCTAAATGACTACCGACAGATAGCATTCACGTCTGTAGCCATGAAGTGCTTTGAAAGGCTGGTCATGGCTCACATCAACACTATTATCCCAGAAACCCTAGACCCACTTCAATTTGCATACCTCCCCAGCAGATCCACAAATGATGCAATCTCTATTGCACTCCACACTGCCCTTACCCACCTGGACAAAAGGAACACCTATGTGAGAATGCTATTCATTGACTACATCTCAGCGTTCAACACCATCAAAACTCATCACTAAGCTAAGGACCCTGGGACTAAACGCCTCCCTCTGCAACTGGAACGACTCCAACACCATCATTAAGTTTGCCGATGACACAACAGTGGTAGGCCTGATCACCGACAGCAACTAGACAGCCAATAGGGAGGAGGACAGAGATCTGGCCGTGTGGTGCCAGGACAACAACCTCTACCTCAACATGATCAAGATAAAGGAGATGATTGTGGACTACAGGAAAAAATAGGACCGAGCACGCCCCCCATTCTCATCGACGGGGCTGCAGTGGAGGAGGTTGTGCTGACGTTGCTTCCTGAGGCAGTTTGGAACTCGGTAGTGTTGCAACCAAGGACAGATGATTTGTACGCATTACGCGCTCTGGCAACCAAGGACAGATGATTTGTACGCGTTACGCGCTCTGGCAACCAAGGACAGATGATTTGTACGCGTTACACGCTCTGGCAACCAAGGACAGATGATTTGTACGCGTTACGCGCTCTGGCAACCAAGGACAGATGATTTGTACGCGTTACGCGCTCTGGCAACCAAGGACAGATGATTTGTACGCGTTACGCGCTCTGGCAACCAAGGACAGATGATTTGTACGCGTTACGCGCTCTGGCAACCAAGGACAGATGATTTGTACGCGTTACGCGCTCTGGCAACCAAGGACAGATGATTTGTACGCGTTACGCGCTCTGGCAACCAAGGACAGATGATTTGTATGCGTTACGCGCTCTGGCAACCAAGGACAGATGATTTGTACGCGTTACGCGCTCTGGAAACCAAGGACAGATGATTTGTTACGCGTTACGCGCTCTGGCAACCAAGGACAGATGATTTGTACGCGTTACGCGCTCTGGCAATCGCCGGCCCCGTTCTGTGAGTTGTGTGGCATACCACTTTGCGGCTGAGCCGTTGTTGTTCATAGACGTTTCAACTTCACAATACAGCAGCTCTAGAAGGGCAGAAAATTTGACAAACGGACTTGTTGGAAAGGTGGCATCCTATGAAGGTGCCATGTTGAAAGTCACTGAGCTCTTCAGTAATGGCGATCTACCGCCAAAGTTTAGCTATGGAGATTGCATGGCTGTGTGATGAATTTAATACACCTGTCAGCAATGACTGTGGCTGAAATAGCAAAATCCACTAATTTGAAGGGGTGTCCACATACATTTGTGAATTTACATTTACATTTAAGTCATTTAGCAGACGCTCTTATCCAGAGCGACTTACAAATTGGTGCATTCACCTTATGACATCCAGTAGAACAGCCACTTTACAATAGTGCATCTAAATCTTAAAGGGGGGGGGGGTGAGAAGGATTACTTATCCTATCCTAGGTATTCCTTAAAGAGGTGGGGTTTCAGGTGTCTCCGGAAGGTGGTGATTGACTCCGCTGTCCTGGCGTTGTGAGGGAGTTTGTTCCACCATTGGGGGGCCAGAGCAGCGAACAGTTTTGACTGGGCTGAGCGGGAACTGTACTTCCTCAGTGGTAGGGAGGCGAGCAGGCCAGAGGTGGATGAACGCAGTGCCCTTGTTTGGGTGTAGGGCCTGATCAGAGCCTGGAGGTACTGAGGTGCCGTTCCCCTCACAGCTCCGTAGGCAAGCACCATGGTCTTTAGCGGATGCGCGCTTCAACTGGAAGCCAGTGGAGAGAGCGGAGGAGCGGGGTGACGTGAGAGAACTTGGGAAGGTTGAACACCAGACGGGCTGCGGCGTTCTGGATGAGTTGTAGGGTTTAATGGCACAGGCAGGAGCCCAGCCAACAGCGAGTTGCAGTAATCCAGACGGGAGATGACAAGTGCCTGGATTAGGACCTGCGCCGCTTCCTGTGTGAGGCAGGGTCGAACTCTGCGGATGTTGTAGAGCATGAACCTACAGGAACGGGCCACCGCCTTGATGTTAGTTGAGAACGACAGGGTGTTGTCCAGGATCACGCCAAGGTTCTTAGCGCTCTGGGAGGAGAACACAATGGAGTTGTCAACCGTGATGGCGAGATCATGGAACGGGCAGTCCTTCCCGGGAGGAAGAGCAGCTCTGTCTTGCCGAGGTTCAGCTTGAGGTGGTGATCCGTCATCCACACTGATGTCTGCCAGACATGCAGAGATGCGATTCGCCACCTGGTCATCAGAAGGGGAAAGGAGAAGATTAATTGTGTGTCGTCTGCATAGGAATGATAGGAGAGACCATGTGAGGTTATGACAGAGCCAAGTGACTTGGTGTATAGCGAGAATAGGAGAGGGCCTAGAACAGAGCCCTGGGGGACACCAGTGGTGAGAGCGCGTGGTGAGGAGACAGATTCTCGCCACGCCACCTGGTAGGAGCGACCTGTCAGGTAGGACGCAATCCAAGCGTGGGCCGCGCCGGAGATGCCCAACTCGGAGAGGGTGGAGAGGAGGATCTGATGGTTCACAGTATCGAAGGCAGCCGATAGGTCTAGAAGGATGAGAGCAGAGGAGAGCGAGTTAGCTTTAGCGGTGCGGAGCGCCTCCGTGATACAGAGAAGAGCAGTCTCAGTTGAATGACTAGTCTTGAAACCTGACTGATTTGGATCAAGAAGGTCATTCAGAGAGAGATAGCGGGAGAGCTGGCCAAGGACGGCACGTTCAATAGTTTTTGAATATAGTATATCTATTGAAATGATGAATTTTGTCAGAAATACTGATACATAAATGATCAGATAATGACTACAGATACATTTCTGAAAGTATGTGGATTCGTTCATGTGTAAAAGTTTAGATATGTCAGCGTGTTGACACATAAACTTTCCTTAGTTTAAAAAATCTGCAAATATGTACGGGATTTAAGGGATCTCACCCCAGATATAATATAATAATAATATATGCCATTTAGCAGACGCTTTTATCCAAAGCGACTTACAGTCATGTGTGCATACATTCTACGTATGGGTGGTCCCGGGAATCAAACCCACTACCCTGGCGTTACAAGCGCCATGCTCTACCAACTGAGATACAGAAGGACCATATCTCCCAGGACTCACATCTCTGGACTCAGTAGCAGGGAGATTTCTCAGTAGCAGGGAGATTTCTGACATCCGGATTGGATTCACGTAGAAACTGTTATGCAGATGAATGAGGACCCAAAAGCGACTTGGCGAAAACAGAGTCTTTATTCCAGTAAAGGATAAGAGCACTACTCCTGGACAATCAGAGCAGAAAACAAAACATAAAAAACTTAAATCCACTCGTAGTGACGAGGACAGACTGGAGACTCGACCATTAACTGTAGGTTGCCTCGGGAAGGCACCGACCGTAGCGGACTCAGACACCTGCTCACACGCAGCATCTGAAGGAGACAAGACATGACAGGGCGAGACAAAGACACAGCACAGCGAACATCATACAAGGATCCGACAGGACAGAAACGGAAAACAAGGGGAGAAATAGGGACTCTAATCAGAGGACAAGATAGGGAACAGGTGTGCAAAGACTAAATGAGTGAGTAGGAGAATGGGGAACAGCTGGGAGCAGGAACGATAGAGAGAGGAGAGAGAGGGAAGGAGAGAGAAAAAAGGAACGAACCTAATAAGACCAGCAGGGGGAAACGAACAGAAGGGAAAGCATAATGACAAGACAATATAAGACAAAACATGACAGTACCCCCACTCACCGAGCGCCTCCTGGCGCACTCGAGGAAGGAATCCTGGCGGCAACGGAGGAAATCATCAATCAGCGAACGGTCCAGCACGTCCCGAGATGGAACCCAACTCCTCTCCTCAGGACCGTAACCCTCCCAATCCACTAAGTACTGGTGACCACGTCCCCGAGAACGCATGTCCATGATCCTACGTACCTTGTAAATAGGTGCGCCCTCGACAAGGACGGGGGGAGGGAAGGAACGGGGGTGCGAAGAAAGGGCTTGACACAGGAGACATGGAAGACAGGATGGACGCGACGAAGATGTCGCGGAAGAAGCAGTCGCACAGCGACAGGATTGACGACCTGGGAGACACGGAACGGACCAATGAACCGCGGAGTCAACTTACGAGAAGCTGTCGTAAGGGGAAGGTTACGAGTGGAAAGCCACACTCTCTGGCCGCGACAATACCTAGGACTCTTAATCCTACGTTTATTGGCGGCTCTCACAGTCTGCGCCCTGTAACGGCAAAGTGCAGACCTCACCCTCCTCCAGGTGCGCTCACAACGTTGGACAAACGCCTGAGCGGAGGGAACGCTGGACTCGGCGAGCTGGGACGAGAACAGAGGAGGCTGGTAACCCAGACTACTCTGAAACGGAGATAACCCGGTAGCAGACGAAGGAAGCGAGTTGTGAGCGTATTCTGCCCAGGGGAGCTGTTCTGCCCAAGACGCAGGGTTTCTAAAAGAAAGGCTGCGTAGTATGCGACCAATCGTCTGATTGGCCCTTTCTGCTTGACCGTTAGACTGGGGATGAAAACCGGAAGAGAGACTGACGGAAGCACCAATCAAACGACAGAACTCCCTCCAAAACTGTGACGTGAATTGCGGACCTCTGTCTGAAACGGCGTCTAACGGGAGGCCATGAATTCTGAACACATTCTCGATGATGATTTGTGCCGTCTCCTTAGCGGAAGGAAGCTTAGCGAGGGGAATGAAATGTGCCGCCTTAGAGAACCTATCGACAACTGTAAGAATCACAGTCTTCCCCGCAGACGAAGGCAGACCGGTAATGAAGTCTAAGGCGATGTGAGACCATGGTCGAGAAGGAATGGGAAGCGGTCTGAGACGACCGGCAGGAGGAGAGTTACCTGACTTAGTCTGCGCGCAGTCCGAACAAGCAGCCACGAAACGGCGCGTGTCACGCTCCTGAGTAGGCCACCAAAAGCGCTGGCGAATAGAAGCAAGAGTACCTCGAACGCCGGGATGGCCAGCTAACTTGGCAGAGTGAGCCCACTGAAGAACAGCCAGACAGTAGAAACAGGAACGAAAAGAAGGTTACTAGGACAAGCGCGGCGACGCAGTGTGAGTGAGTGCTTGCTTAACCTGTCTCTCAATTCCCCAGACTGTCAACCCGACAACACGCCCATAAGGAAGAATCCCCTCGGGATCAGTAGAAGCCACAGAAGAACTAAAGAGACGGGATAAGGCATCAGGCTTGGTGTTCTTACTACCCGGGCGATAAGAAATCACAAACTCGAAACGAGCGAAAAACAACGCCCAACGAGCTTGACGTGCATTAAGTCGTTTGGCAGAACGGATGTACTCAAGGTTCTTATGGTCAGTCCAAACGACAAAAGGAACGGTCGCCCCCTCCAACCACTGTCGCCATTCGCCTAGGGTTAAGCGGATGGCGAGCAGTTCTGGTTACCCACATCATAGTTGCGTTCCGATGGTGACAGGCGGTGAGAAAAATAAGCGCAAGGATGAACCTTATCGTCAGACTGGAAGCGCTGGGATAGAATGGCTCCCACGCCCACCTCAGAAGCGTCAACCTCGACAATGAATTGTTTAGTGACGTCGGGAGTAACGAGGATTGGAGCGGACGTAAAACGCTTCTTGAGGAGATCAAAAGCTCCCTGTGCGGAACCGGACCACTTAAAGCACGTCTTGACAGAAGTAAGAGCTGTGAGAGGGGCAGCAACTTGACCGAAATTACGAATGAAACGGCGATAGAAATTAGCGAAACCTAGAAAGCGCTGCAACTCGACACGTGACCTTGGAACGGGCCAATCACTGACAGCCTGGACCTTAGCGGGATCCATCTGAATGCCTTCAGCGGAAACAACAGAACCGAGAAAAGTGACGGAGGAGACATGAAAGGCGCACTTCTCAGCCTTCACGTAGAGACAATTCTCTAAAAGGCGCTGGAGTACACGTCGAACGTGCTGAACATGAATCTCGAGTGACGGTGAAAAAATCAGGATGTCGTCAAGGTAGACAAAAACAAAGATGTTCAGCATGTCTCTCAGTACATCATTAACTAATGCCTGAAAAACAGCTGGAGCATTAGCGAGGCCAAACGGCAGAACCCGGTACTCAAAATGCCCTAACGGAGTGTTAAACGCCGTTTTCCACTCGTCTCCCTCTCTGATGCGCACGAGATGGTAAGCATTACGAAGGTCCAACTTAGTAAAGAACCTGGCTCCCTGCAGAATCTCGAAGGCTGATGACATAAGGGAAGCGGATAACGATTCTTAACCGTTATGTCATTCAGCCCTCGATAATCCACGCAGGGGCGCAGAGTACCGTCCTTCTTCTTAACAAAAAAAAACCCCGCCCCGGCAGGAGAGGAAGAAGGCACTACGGTACCGGCGTCAAGAGAAACAGACAAATAATCCTCGAGAGCCTTACGTTCGGGAGCCGACAGAGAGTATAGTCTACCCCGAGGGGGAGTGGTCCCCGGAAGGAGATCAATACTACAATCATACGACCGGTGAGGAGGAAGGGAGTTGGCTCTGGACCGACTGAAGACCGTGCGCAGATCATGATATTCCTCCGGCACTCCTGTCAAATCACCAGGTTCCTCCTGAGAAGAGGGGACAGAAGAAACAGGAGGGATAGCAGACATTAAACACTTCACATGACAAGAAACGTTCCAGGATAGGATAGAATTACTAGACCAATTAATAGAAGGATTATGACATACTAGCCAGGGATGACCCAAAACAACAGGTGTAAAAGGTGAACGAAAAATCAAAAGGAAATAGTCTCACTGTGGTTACCAGATACTGTGAGGGTTAAAGGTAGTGTCTCATATCTGATACTGGGGAGATGACTACCATCTAAGGCGAACATAGGCGTGGGCTTCCCTAACTGTCTGAGAGGAATGTCATGTTTCCGAGCCCATGCTTCGTCCATAAAACAACCCTCAGCCCCAGAGTCTATCAAGGCACTGCATGAAGCAGCCGAACCGGTCCAGCGTAGATGGACCGACATAGTAGTACAGGATCTAGATGAAGAGACCTGAGTAGTAGCGCTCACCAGTAGCCCTCCGCTTACTGATGAGCTCTCTTTTACTGGACATGAATTGACAAAATGTCCAGCAATACCGCAATAGAGGCACAGGCGGTTGGTGATCCTCCGTTCCCTCTCCTTAGTCGAGATGCGAATACCTCCCAGCTGCATGGGCTCAGTCTCTGAGCCGGAGGAAGGAGATGGTTGCGATGCGGAGAGGGGAAACACCGTTAACGCGAGCTCTCTTCCACGAGCTCGGTGACGAAGATCTACCCGTCGTTCTATGCGGATGGCGAGTGCAATCAAAGAGTCCACACTGGAAGGAACCTCCCGGGAGAGAATCTCATCCTTAACCTCTGCGTGGAGTCCCTCCAGAAAACGAGCGAGCAGCGCCGGCTCGTTCCAGTCACTTGAGGCAGCAAGAGTGCGAAACTCTATAGAGTAATCCGTTATGGATCGATCACCTTGACATAGGGAAGCCAGGGCCCTAGAAGCCTCCCTACCAAAAACTGAACGATCAAAAACCCGTATCATCTCCTCTTTAAAGCTCAGGTAATTGTTAGAACAATCAGCCCTTGCCTCCCAGATAGCTGTGCCCCACTCGAGCCCGGCCAGTAAGGAGTGATATGACGTAAGCAACCCGAGCTCTCTCTCTTGAGTATGTGTTGGGTTGGAGAGAGAACACAATATCACACTGGGTGAGAAAAGAGCGGCACTCAGTGGGCTGCCCGGAGTAACAAGGTGGGTTATTAACCCTAGGTTCCGGAGACTCGGCAGACCAGGAAGTAGCAGGTGGCACGAGACGAAGACTCTGGAACTGTCCAGAGAGGTCGGAAACCTGAGCGGCCAGGGTCTCAACGGCATGACGAGCAGCAGACAATTCCTGCTCGTGTCTGCCGAGCATGGCTCCCTGGATCTCGACGGCAGTGTTACGAGAATCCGTAGTCGCTGGGTCCATTCTTGGTCGGATCCTTCTGTTATGCAGATGAATGAGGACCCAAAAGCGACTTGGCGAAAACAGAGTCTTTATTCCAGTAAAGGATAAGAGCACTACTCCTGGACAATCAGAGCAGAAAACAAAACATAAAAAACTTAAATCCACTCGTAGTGACGAGGACAGACTGGAGACTCGACCATTAACTGTAGGTTGCCTCGGGAAGGCACCGACCGTAGCGGACTCAGACACCTGCTCAAACGCAGCATCTGAAGGAGACGAGACAAGACATGACAGGGCGAGACAAAGACACAGCACAGCGAACATCATACAAGGATCCGACAGGACAGAAACGGAAAACAAGGGGAGAAATAGGGACTCTAATCAGAGGACAAGATAGGGAACAGGTGTGCAAAGACTAAATGAGTGAGTAGGAGAATGGGGAACAGCTGGGAGCAGGAACGATAGAGAGAGGAGAGAGAGGGAAGGAGAGAGAAAAAAGGAACGAACCTAATAAGACCAGCAGGGGAAACGAACAGAAGGGAAAGCATAATGACAAGACAATATAAGACAAAACATGACAGAAACTGCCCCAATCCAGAGGATATCCTAAATCCATATATGAAATTAAGGACATGCATGTTTACGCCTTTGAGCTGTTAAAATGTCAGATACACTGTACATAGATAAAGATATACCATGATATTGACCCTTTTCACCCAGTGCTTTCTCTCTCTTTCCGTCTCTCCCTTTTTCTCGCTCTCTCTCTCTTTTTTGTCTCTCCCTCTTTCTCTCTCTTTCTGTCTCTCTCTTTCTGTCTCCCTCACTTTCTCTCCCTCTACCTCTCTCTCAGTCTTTCCGTCTCACTCCCTATCCCTTGCCATCTCATTCTCTCTCGTCTCTCTTCCCCTCACCACTCTTTCTCACTCTTTCCCTCTGCCTCTCTCCAACTTGCTCTCCCCCATTCTCTCTCCCTTCTCTTTCTCCCTCTCGCTCTCTTCCTTTTTTTTGCCTCACTCTCTAACTCTCTTTCTCCCTCTTCATCCGTCTCTTTTTATCTCTCTCTCTCTCTCTCCCCCTCTCCTTCATGTGCTGCAGTAGCAAATTGGTGTCTACAGCAAAGGTGTCTGCTCAGTATCCAGCCATCCAAGTGGCCAGCTGCCTAGTTAAATGGGCTGTGCTCACATAATGACACCAATAAATTGCTGATCTAGGAACTGAAGCCGCAAAAACAAACCTAACACAAAAAAACACACAAATGGAGTAAAAAGTCTGCTGTAACTTAACTAAAATGCGTATTTGATTTTTTTTGTGGTACCTTTACGTAACAAGGTATTCCCATCTCCCAAGGGAGACCTGACCGAAATGTTTTCTCTATTCTACATTCTCAGCAGAATCGTTTGGAGTTGTATGTCGTTTATCAATTGATTGAATATTTTCTGGTGGCAGGTGACCCACTAATAGCCTGAATCATTTAAAGAGGCTTCAAGACACCAAACTCAATACTCTATCTGTGTGCCAGGGGATACGTATTAGTATTGCACGGTATCATTTGCCTAAATCAAACGGCAGTAGTTTGGTTCTCTTTAGTTCCGGTTATTTCTTCCAATTCACTATAAGCCTATAGGGCCTACTTCCTTTAGCCAATCAGAGGTTGCTAGGCGACTGCTTGAGAATAACTATTTTCCCTGGCTGAAGGCGAGTCGGTTTATTAAATTAATCCCATTAAAATCCCAACATCACCTCCCTGGGCCCCAACACATCACACAATATTAAAGCCGCAGTCATGTGTTTTTATCTGTGTCACAGCCAAACGGCAGCCCAGCCCATTCACAAGTCTGGCACAGACATGTACCTTCCAATTTCCAGCACAGTCAGTCAGATTAGCCAAGGCTACCAATGATCTGCCTGACAATCAACAACCTGTCTGAATCAATGAACTGCCTGAACCAATTACCTGTCTGAAACAATGACCTGCCTGAACCAATTACCTGTCTGAAACAATGACCTGCCTGAACCAATTACCTGTCTGAAACAATGACCTGCCTGAACCAATTACCTGTCTGAAACAATGACCTGCCTGAACCAATTACCTGTCTGAAACAATGACCTGCCTGAACCAATTACCTGTCTGAATCAATGACCTGCCTGAACCAATTACCTGTCTGAAACAATGACCTGCCTGAACCAATTACCTGTCTGAAACAATGACCTGCCTGAACCAATTACCTGTCTGAAACAATGACCTGCCTGAACCAATTACCTGTCTGAAACAATGACCTGCCTGAACCAATTACCTGTCTGAAACAATGACCTGCCTGAACCAATTACCTGTCTGAAACAATGACCTGCCTGAACCAATTACCTGTCTGAAACAATGACCTGCCTGAACCAATTACCTGTCTGAAACAATGACCTGCCTGAACCAATTACCTGTCTGAAACAATGACCTGCCTGAACCAATTACCTGTCTGAAACAATGACCTGCCTGAACCAATTACCTGTCTGAATCAATGACCTGCCTGACAGGAGCCTGGCTGAGTGAGTGAGTGAGTGAGTTCAGTGTCATCAATGTAGAGAATACAGGATGGTTCCCGATAGACGTCCTGTTTCTAAAACTTTGCAGTATTTTTAATTTTTGTGGAATTCTTACTTTATTTCCTCCGAACATTTATGGAATTATTTCTTATAAGCGACAAGAACTTCTAAATCAAATCAAATTGTATTTGTCACATACAGATATATAGCAGATGTTAATGCGAGTGTAGCGAAATGCTTGTGCTTCTAGTTCCAACAATGCAGTGATAACCAACAAGTAATCTAGCTAACAATTCCAAAACTACTGTCTTATACACAGTGTAAGGGGATAAATAATACGTACATAAGGATATATGAATGAGTGATGGTACAGAGCAGCATAGGCAAGATACAGTAGATGGTATCGAGTACAGTATATACATATGAGATGAGTATGTAAACAAAGTGGCATAGTTAGATCAGACATTAGATCAGAGATCAATCACCACAGATTCGCAGATCCCAGACCTGGAGTCTTTGTTCAGACTGTATGAAGAAGCCGAAGGAGAGGAAGTAGAGCTGGTGTTTTGGTCAGACTCTGTAGGATGGCAAACCAACCACCACTTCTGAGTATAATACTTGCTAATGTCTCTGGACAATAAAGTAGACATGCTGAGGGTGAGGATCTCCTTCCAGAGGATGGCAACAGGCTTCTCCGTACATGAACATGAAGAACGAACACTATGGGAACATGAAGAACGAACACTATGGGAACATGAAGAACGAACGCTATGGGAACATGAAGAACGAACGCTATGGGAACATGAAGAACGAACACTATGGGAACATGAAGAATGAACACTATGGGAACATGAAGAACGAACACTATGGGAACATGAAGAACGAACACTATGGGAACATGAAGAACGAACACTATGGGAACATGAAGAACGAACACTATGGGAACATGAAGAACGAACGCTATGGGAACATGAAGAACGAACAATATGGGAACATGAAGAACGAACACTATGGGAACATGAAGAACGAACACTATGGGAACATGAAGAACGAACGCTATGGGAACATGAAGAACGAACACTATGGGAACATGAAGAACGAACACTATGGGAACATGAAGAACGAACACTATGGGAACATGAAGAACGAACACTATGGGAACATGAAGAACGAACACTATGGGAACATGAAGAACGAACACTATGGGAACATGAAGAACGAACACTATGGGAACATGAAGAACGAACACTATGGGAACATGAAGAACGAACACTATGGGAACATGAAGAACGAACACTATGGGAACATGAAGAACGAACACTATGGGAACATGAAGAACGAACACTATGGGAACATGAAGAACGAACACTATGGGAACATGAAGAACGAACACTATGGGAACATGAAGAACGAACTCTATGGGAACATGAAGAACGAACACTATGGGAAAACCAAAGGTGGAGGGGTATGTTTCATGATTAACAACTCATGTTGTGACAACAACAACATACACAACTGAATACCTTTTGTTGCTGTTCACAAGGACTGAGGGCTCTCGATTTCTGTAGCCAATGTGAGTGGGACCTTCAAGCTTCTTGATGCTCCTCTACTGGTGTTGGACATTCTTAACTAAAAGTGTTAGTTAACTTCTTAAGGTGTAGGGGGCAGCATTTTCACTTTTGGATAAATAGCGTGCCCAATTTCAACTTCCTGCTACTCATGCCAAGAATATAAGATATTCATATTATTAGTAGATTTGGATAGAAAACACTCTGAAGTTTCTAAAACTGTTTGAATCATGTCTGTGAGTATAATATAACTTTTGTAGCAGGCAAAACCCAGAGGACTAACCGTTCAGGTTTGTTTTTAGGTCTCTGTCTGTTCAGTGAGTTCTCATTGGGAGACGGTTTTCTTAGGAACCTGTTTTCAGTTCCTACCGCTTCCACTGGATGTCACCAGTCTTTGGAATTTGGTTGAGGTTATTAATTTGTGCAATGAAGAAGTACGGCCATCTAGGAACTACATAACACTGTTGAGAGTTGTGCAAGACTTGAAAAGTAGCTTGGTTTGTTGTCTTCCTGTATTGAACACAGATAGAGCCGTCTTCAATTTGATTGATAATTAACGTTTAAAAATACCTAAAGTTGTACTACAAAAGTAGTTTGAAATGTTTTACAGGCAACTTTTGAAATATTTTGTAGTGACGTTGCGCAATTTGGAAGCTGTTTTTTTCTGGATCAAACGCGCCAAATAAATGGACATTTTGGATATATATGGACGGAATTAATTGAACAAAAGGACCAATTGTGATGTTTATGGGACATATTGGAGTGCCAACAAAATAAGCTTGTCAAAGGTAAGGCATGTTTTATATTTTATTTATACGTTTTAGGTAGCGCCTGCAGGGTTGAAATATGCTACCCTCTTTGTTTACTGTTGTGCTATCATCAGATAATAGCTTCTTATGCTTTCGCTGAAAAGCCTTTTTAAAATCTGACAACAAGTGTAGCTTTAATTTAATTTAGTATCTTACATGTGTGATTTAATGAAAGTTTGATTTTTATATAATTTATTTGAATTTGCTGTGCTGCATTTTCCCTTTTGGCATGGTGAGACGCAAGTTAAAACTTCTTTGGTATAGGGGGCGGTATTCTGACGTCTGGATGAAAAGCGTGCCCAAAGTAAACTGCCTGCTACTCAGGGCCAGAAGCTAGGATATGCATATAATATATGTATAGAAAACACTCTACAGTTTCTAAAACTGTTAAGATAATGTCTGTGAGTGTAACAGAACTGAAATGGCAGGCGAAACCCAGAGGACAAACCCATCCTCCCCCAAAAAAAATTCATCTTACCACTGATTTCAATGGCTGGCACTTATATAATAGGTCAACATTGTGCCCGATTGTTGTTCCTAGGTCTTCCACTAGATGTCAACAGTCTTTAGAATGAGTTTCAGGCTGGTTTTTGGAAACATTAGGGAGAAGAAGTCATTTTTCTAAGGACTCCCATTTTGGCTGTTGTGTTTCCATGGCCGAGAGAGCGGGTTATTTAAAAACATTTTTTTTATCTCTGGTAAAGACAATAACGATTCTCCGTCTTAAATTGTACTGTTTATTTGCATATTAGGGTACCTAAGGATTGATTTTAAACATTGATTGATTTGTTTGGATAAGTTTGTTGGTAACGTTTGGGATGCATTTTGTATGCATTTTGACCGATGGAAACTGGGTGGATTATTGACTGAAGAGTTTTAATGGATATAAAAAAGGATTCAGGCACTGACAGAGATGGCCGCCTCGCTTCGTGTTCCTAGGAAACAAAATTATTTAGTTTTTTTTACGTGTTATTTTTTACATTGGTACACCAGGTAATCTAAGGTTTTATTACATACAGTCGGGAGGAACTACTGGATATAAGAGCAACGTCAACTCACCATCATTACGGCCAGGAATACGACTTTCCCGAAGCGGATCCTACTGTATGTTTTGCCCACCACCCAGGACAATGGATCGGATCCCAGCCGGTGAACCAAAACAATGACGCCGTAAATGGGCCCGACGAAGCTGTCTTCTGGTCAGGCTCCGGAGGCGGGCTCATCGTGCACCGTTCCCTAGCATACTACTCGCCAATGTCCAGTCTCTTGACAACAAGGTTGATGAAATCCGAGCAAGGGTAGCATTATTAGCAAATGCATCAGTGGTGTCGTTCCCACAGCAACTATTAAAACATTCCCAAACCAGAAACCGTGGATTGATGGCAGCATTCGCTCGAAACTGAAAGCGCGAACCACTGCTTTTAACCTGTTGAGTGTAGAGGGCAGCATTTTGATGTTTGGATGAAGAACGCACCCAAATGAAACTGCCTATTTCTCAGGCCAAGAAGCAAGAATATGCATATAATTGTCAGATTGGGATAGAAAACACTGTAAAATTTCCAAAACTGTCAACATATTGTCTGTGAGTATAACAGAACTGATATTTCAGGCGAAAACCTGAGGAAAATCCAACCAGGAAGTGCCTCCTATTTTGAAAACTCACTGTTCCATTGCATGCCTTTCCTCCATTTAAAGGGATATCAACCAGATGGCTTCCACATGGTGTGAACAGACTTTAGACATAGTTTCAGCCTTTTATTCTGAAAAATGAGCAAGAACAATCACATCGCCTCAGTGGATGGCTTGGTGTCACCAGAGTTTTGTATGCGCAACAGCTTGGAGCAGACATTTTTCCTATTGAAAAAGCTACAGTCCAGTTGAAATATTATCGATTATTTATTGTAAAAACAAAATGAGGATTGATTATAAAAAACATTTGACATGTTTCTACGAACTTTACGGATACTATTTGGAATTTTCATCTGCCCCCTCATGACCGCTCGAGCCTGTGGATTTCTGAACAAAATGCACCAACCAAATGGAGGTTTTTGGATATAAAAGTCATCTTTATCGAAGAAAAGGAACATTTATTGTGTAACTGGGAGTCTCGTGAGTGCAAACATCCCGAGATCATCAAAGGTAAGCAATTCATTTTTTTGCTTTTCTGACTTTTGTGACTAATCTACTTTGCTGCTAGCTGTTTGTAATGTTTTGTCTGCTGAGAGAGATGTCCTTACATAAATGCTTGGTTTGCTTTCACTGAAAAGCTTTTTTGAAATCTGACACGCCAGGTGGATTAACAACAAGCTAAACTGTGTTTTGCTATATTGCACTTGTGATTTCATGAAAAATATTTTTAGTAATTCGAATTTTGCACTCTGCAATTCAGCGGAAGTTGATGAAAATGATCCCGCTACCTGGATGGGTGCGCCAAGAAGTTAACCCTTGCAAGGCTGCAGGTCCAGACAGCATCCCCAGCCTCAGAGCATGCGCAGACCAGCTGGCTGGTGTGTTTACGGACATATTCAATCAGACGTTATCCCAGTCTGCTGTTCCCACATGCTTCAAGAGGGCCACCATTGTTCCTGTTCCCAAGAAAGCTAAGGTAACTGAGCTAAACAACTACCGCCCTGTAGCCCTGTAGCACTCACTTCCGTCATCATGAAGTGCTTTGAGAGACTAGTCAAGGACCATATCACCTCCACCCTACCTGACACCCTAGACCCACTCCAATTTGCTTACCGCCCCAACAAGTCCACAGACGACGCAATCGCAACTACACTGCAAACTGCCCTAACCCATCTGGACAAGTGGAATACCTATGTGAGAATGCTGTTCATCGACTACAGCTCAGCATTTAAAACCATAGTACCCTCCAAACCCGTCATCAAGCTCGAGACCCTGAGGCAAGACCCTGCCCTGTGCAACTGGGTACTGGACTTCCTGACGGGCTGCCCCCAGGTGATGAGGGTAGGTAACAACATCTCCACCCCTCTGATCCTCAAAACGGGGACTCCACAAGGGTGCGTTCTGTGCCCTCTCATGTACTCCCTGTTCACCCACGACTGCGTGGCCATGCACGCCTCCAACTCAATCGGCAAGTTTGCGGACGACACAACAGTGGTAGGCAACAAAACGAGAGGAGATGATAGTGGACTACAGAGATAGGCTTGATTACCAACAACGACGAGACGGCCTACAGGGAGGAGGTGAGGGCCCTCGGACTGTGGTGTCAGGAAAATAACCTCACACTCAATGTCAACAAAACAAAGGAGATGATCATGGACTTCAGGAAACAGCAGAGGGAGCACCCCCCTATCCACATCAATGGGACAGTAGTGGAGAGGGTAGTAAGTTTAAGTTCCTCGGCGTACACATCACGGACAAACTGAATTGGTCCACCCACACAGACAGCGTCATGAAGAAGACGCAGCAGCGCCTCTTCAACCTCAGGAGGCTGAAAAAATGTGGCTTGTCACCAAGAGCACTCACAAACTTTTATAGATGCACAATTGAGAGCATCCTGTCGGGTTGTATCACCTCCTGGTATGGCAACTGCTCCGTCCACAACGCACAATGCATCACCGGGGGCAAACTTCCTGCCCTCTAGGACACCTACATCACCCGATGTCACAGGATGGCCATAAAGATCATCAAGGACAACAACCACCTGAGCCACTGCCTGTTCACCCCGCTATCATCCAGAAGGCGCGGTTAGTAAAGGTTCATCAAAGCAGGGACCGAGAGACTGAAAACCACTTCTATCTCAAGGCCATTAGACTGTTAATCAGCCACCACTACCGTTGAGTTGCTGCTGCTAACATACTGACTCAACTCCAGCCACTTTAATATTGGAAAAATTGATGTAAAAAATGTATCACTACTTTAGTGATCGCCACTTTAAACAATGCCAATTTATATAATGTTTACATACCCTACATTACTAATCTCATATGTATATACTTTCCTCGATACCATCTACTGCATCTTGCCTATGCCGTTCTGTACCATCACTCATTCATATATCTTTACGTACGTAGTTGTTGTGAATTGTTAGGTTAGATTACTCATTGGTTATTACTGCACTGTCGGAACTAGAAGCACAAGCATTTCACTACACTCGCATTAACATCTGCTAACCATGTTTTTTGTGACATAAAATTTGATTTGATTTTATTCAATTTTTTTCGAACAAAACAACCATTTGTAATGTAACGGAGACCTTTTAGAGTGCCAACAGAAGAAGATCTTCAAAGGCATGACATATCGTTATTTCTGACTTTTGTGTTGCCACCTGCCTGGTTGAATATGATTGTTCTGCATTTGTATGGTGGGGTGCTGTCCTCAGATAATAGCATGGTTTGCTTTCGCCGTAAAGCCTTTTTGAAATCTGACACCGCGGCTGGATTAACAAGAAGTTAAGCTTCATTTTGACATATTGCATGTCTATTTTCAAGAATGTTAAATATTTACAATTCTGTAGTTTGAATTTGGCACCCTGCACTTTCACTGGATGTTGGTCAAGTGGGATAACCATAGAGAGGTTTAAGGGGCAAAAAATGACCCGCCACACAGACACAATGAGAAATTGAGATTATGTGTATTACTGATTGAACTCTGCCAGCAGCTACTGAAGAGGAAGATCACCATGGTTGACACAGTTAGAAAGAACACGCCTGAGCTCCCCCCTGCACTCTTTGCAACAAGGGGGAGAGAGGCCTTCTCATCAAAGTTTGCCTTCACCCCCACCACCAGTCTAGTTTGTTACCTCCCAAAGAGGAACAAGAATGTGGTCCTCCTGAGCACACAGCACAAAACGGCTGAGATCAGTGATTGTGAGGACAGGAAGCCAGCCATCATCCTGGACTACAACCACAACAAAGGAGGAGTGGACAACCTGGACAAGGAGATTGGAACTTACAGGTGCAGGAGGATGACTGCCCACTGGCCCCTGGTCATCTTCCATAACGTCATTGATGTGTCCTCATTCAATGCCTTTGTGACATGGAACAAGATCAACCCTACCTGGATGCCTGATAAGCGGAACAAGAGGAGGGTGTTCCTGGGGCAGCTGGGAAAGGCACTTGTAAACCCACCCATTCAAAGAAGGGAGTGACACCCCCACACAGCAGTCACTGCAGCGCTTGTGAAAGCTGTGCAGGGGGCTGTATCGTGTCCTGATCCACCTGAAGCTGCAGCTGGGGCAGGCAAGAGGAGGAGATGCCAATTCTGACCCCCAAAGAAGAAATGTAAAACAAATACTATGTACTGCACATGTGAGAAATACATCAGCAAAAGTCCATGCACACACACTTGCATACTGTCCTACATGTGCTAATTAGAGATGGTTTATGTTCTTCACGTTTTTGTTTTGTATCTAATATCCTATTTTATTATTATGCGTTGTTGTTGTTTATACACCTTGTGGGTCAGGGTTAAAGAAAATGGGAGAATACTAGTATTTTGTAAATTAATTCCTCATTGTACAAATATGTCACTATGTTGCCAAAAAAGTTCAAGACTTATTGTTTCCCTTCATTCAAAACAACTTTCTGGACATTTCTGATATGTTCATAGGATATACAGTGGGGCAAAAAAGTATTTAGTCAGCCACACAATTCCAGTGGGTCAGAAGTTTACATACACTAAGTTGACTGTGCCTTTAAACATCTTGGAAAATTCCATAAAATGATGCCATGGCTTTAGAAGCTTCTGATAGGCTAATTGACATCATTTGAGTCAATTGGAGGTGTACCTGTGGATATATAGTGGGGCAAAAAAGTATTTAGTCAGCCACCAATTGTGCAAGTTCTCCAACTTAAAAAGATGAGAGAGGCCTGTAATTTCCATCATAGGTACACTGCAACTATGACAGACAAAATGAGGGACAAAAATCCAGAAAATCACATTGTAGGATTTTTATGAATTTATTTGCAAATTATGGTTGAAAATAATTATTTGGTCACCTACAAACAAGCAAGATGTCTGGCTCTCACAGACATGTAACTCCTCTGTCCTACACTCGTTACCTGTATTAACCTGTTTGAACTTTTTGAACCACACCGACACCATGGTGAAGAAGCCTCTACCACCTCAGTTGACCTTGCCACTAAGACCTGCATCAGCTTTTACAGATGCAACATTGAGAGCATTCTGTCGGGCTGCATCACCGCCTGTTACGGCAACTGTTCCGCTCTCAACGGACTGGCCCTCCAGAGGATGGAGCGGTCAGCCGAGCGTATCACCGGAGGCATACTGAATGCTCTCCAGGACATTTACAGCACTCGTGTCAAAGGAAGGACAAGAACATCATCAAGGATCTCAACCACCCAAATCACTGTGTGTTCACTCTGCTACAATCTAGCAGACAGAGACAGTACAAGTGCATCAAAGCCGGCACCAAATTACTAAAAAACTACCTCAATTACCATCAGACTGTTGAACAGCTTCTATTACCATCAGACTAATGAACAGCTTCTATCACCATCAGACTGTTGAACAGCTTCTATCACCATCAGACTGTTGAACAGCTTCTATCACCATCAGACTGTTGAACAGCTTCTATCTCCAGACCATCAGACTGTAGAACAGCTTCTATCACCATCAGACTGTTGAACAGCTTCTATTACCATCAGACTGTTGAACAGCTTCTATCTCCAGGCCATCGGACTGTTGAACAAATTCAAGGACTTTCGGGGACTTTTTGACGCACTTAATTGTAATTTACATGGACGTCAATGTTACGCAATGGTAGAATTTATATCATTGTATTTATAAGGTCTAATATGAAACCCCCTTCCCTCCAAAAAAAGCATTTGAAACTGTCAAAAAGGCAATTACCACTTTAAGGGGGATTTTCACCCTGGTGGAATCTGGGATTGTATTATCAGAGGGAATGATAGGTCAGTGAGATGTTATACCCTGTAATGGCTTGTGGCGTATTGAATGGGGGTCTGAAAATAAATGGAGTCCTGCTTTGTGGGTTTTTGTGAAGGTTCTATGTTATATTGTTCGCAGTATATGATTTTTGTGAGTGTAGATGTGGTTGTCCTTGTTCGATAGAGTCATTGGACGTCTTTCAGCGATGTTCCTATAGGCAGATTCATTGCTAAATACACAAGCTGACACATTTTTTTCAATCTCTGAAAGACTACAACTCATTTGGGGAGGTGCTTCGTGCTCTGGGCCCGTCCCTCCCGAAAATATATATATTTTTAAAGTAGGGGGAACACTATCCTTTTGGGGAAAGCTGAAAGAACTGCCCAACCACAATGGCTTGAAGTGATACCGCTCATCAACACAAATTCGACAATGGAATATTCTTTGATGTTCTTTTAGCCACATGAAATTCAACCATACATGTATTTAAACTGAAATATAGCAAAGAGGATTTGAACAAAGAGTTGGATTTAACTAGAAGCTAAAGCTACAGCCGATGACAGCACCAAGAGGGTGAATACGGTACCAAGAGGGTGAATACGGTACCAAGAGGGTGAATACGGTACCAAGAGGGTGAATACGGTACCAAGAGGGTGAATACGGTACCAAGAGGGTGAATACGGTACCAAGAGGGTGAATACGGCACCAAGAGGGTGAATACGGTACCAAGAACGGTACCAAGAGGGTGAATACGGCACCAAGAGGGTGAATACGGTACCAAGAGGGTGAATACGGTACCAAGAGGGTGAATACGGTACCAAGAGGGTGAATACGGCACCAAGAGGGTGAATACGGTACCAAGAGGGTGAATACGGTACCAAGAGGGTGAATACGGTACCAAGAGGGTGAATACGGTACCAAGAGGGTGAATACGGTACCAAGAGGGTGAATACGGTACCAAGAGGGTGAATACGGTACCAAGAGGGTGAATACGGTACCAAGAGGGTGAATACGGTACCAAGAGGGTGAATACGGTACCAAGAGGGTGAATACGGCACCAAGAGGGTGAATACGGCACCAAGAGGGTGAATACGGCACCAAGAGGGTGAATACGGCACCAAGAGGGCGAATACGGCACCAAGAGGGTGAATACGGCACCAAGAGGGCGAATACGGTCGGTAACTTGTTATATGCCACTTCTCGCATTTGTAACTTGTTAACAAACGTTTTAACATCAGCAACTGTATATCAGTTCACCAGCTAGCTATGTAGGGTTGACATTGGTTATGCCTATCTAAGGTCTTCGAAAGCAAAGTCAACAAACAGGTCACTGACCATCTCGAATCCCACCGTACCTTCTCCGCTGTGCAATCTGGTTTCCGAGCCGGTCACGGGTGCACCTCAGCCACGATCAAGGTACTAAACGATATCATAACCGCCATCGATAAAAAGAAAGTACTGTGCAGTCGTCTTCATCGACCTTGCCAAGGCTTTCGACTCTGTCAATCACCATATTCTTATCGGAAGACTCAGTAGCCTCGGTTTTTCGGATGACTGCCTTGCCTGGTTCACCAATTACTTTGCAGACAGAGTTCAGTGTGTCAAATCGAGGGCATGCGCTCCAGTCCTCTGGCAGTCTCTATGGGGGTGCCACAGGGTTCAATCCTCGGGCCGACTCTTTTCTCTGTGTAAATCAATGATGTTGCTCTTGCTGCGGGCGATTCCCTGATCCACCTCTACGCAGACGACACCATTCTATATACTTCCAGCCCGTCCTTGGACACTGTGCTATCTAACCTCCAAACGAGCTTCAATGCCATACAGCACTCCTTCCGTGGCCTCCAACTGCTCTTAAACGCTAGTAAAACCAAATGCATGCTTTTCAACCGTTCTCTGCCTGCACCCGCACGCCTGACCAGCATCACCACCCTGGATGGTTCCGACCTTGAATATGTGGACATCTATAAGTACCTAGGTGTCTGGCTAGACTGTAAACTCTCCTTCCAGACTCATATCAAACATCTCCAATCGAAAATCAAATCAAGAGTCGGCTTTCTATTCCGCAACAAAGCCTCCTTCACTCATGCCGCCAAGCTTACCCTAGTAAAACTGACTACCCTACCGATCCTCGACTTCGGCGATGTCATCTACAAAATTGCTTCCTACACTCTACTCAGCAAACTGGATGCAGTCTATCACAGTGCCATCCGTTTTGTCACTAAAGCACCTTATACCACCCACCACTGCTACTTGTATGCTCTAGTCGGCTGGCCCTCGCTACATATTCGTCGCCAGACCCACTGGCTCCAGGTCATCTACAAGTCCATGCTAGGTAAAGCTCCGCCTTATCTCAGTTCACTGGTCACGATGGCAACACCCATCCGTAGCACGCTCTCCAGCAGGTGCATCTCACTGATCATCCCTAAAGCCAACATCTCATTTCCAGTCACAGGCAGCAGAGAACTGGAACGAAAGGCGGATGATCAGTGAGTTCCAGTTCTCTGCTGCCTGTGACTGGAACGAATTGCAAAAATCGCTGAAGTTGGAGACTTTTATCTCCCTCGCCAACTTCAAACATCTGCTATCTGAAGACAAGATGGCAAAATACACTTTTTTTAAAAATTATTTTCCTGGACTTTACTACACTGATCATACAGGAGTTACTTGTATGTGAATGGCAATTATTATCGTGACCATCACAAAAACATATGAAAACATTAGCTCATTACATTGATGCTTTCTCGGTTAAATCTAATAAGACCTTGGTGTGAATCAATCAGAAAACAAAAGATAATCAACATCAATTCACCAGGGATATTAGATTTAACAGTGATCCATGCACAACTGTTTTATATGAGACACCAAAATATTCTGGACATTCCTCGCGAAAGCCTTTTTTTTTTTCCAGCACTTGAGCCATTGTTGTATCGCATGCTTTATCACAACAGCTGTTTTTTGTCACTTGGAAACAGATCAGATGACGATGTGTGAAAATATCAGGCGTAACTAATCAAAAGAAGTACGCATCCAACAAGTGTTATACGGACGTTAATTACAGTATTGATTTACGTTTTAAGTATCAATGTAAGGTGACTCTTACGGTTAAAAGCATTCAATTTTGCAGTGCATATAATATTTAGCATTTGTGTGCCCATGAAAACTCTTTTCACCCCGTAACATAATACAACACAAAATGTTATCTAGTTACATGACATTTCTGAGATCTCTATTATAAAAACTAAAAAAAAACTGCCTGACAGCTAGATCCAGGATTCTTACAAGGTTCAAGGTCTAATTTAACTGGTTAATGCTTAACATGTGATATAAGAACGTATTACACTGCCATCAATCAATCAAATGTATTTTATAAAGTATTTTTTACATTAGCAGATGTCACAAAGTGCTTATACAGAAACTCAGCCTAAAACCCTAGAGAGTACTCAATGTAGACGTAAACGATTTTGGACATATCCGTCAAGACGCCAACCACGATAAACGGTTTAACATAGGTTTTTAAATCAACTCATGAATATCTTACATCTTAAAACATTTGCAGATTATTATCAATGACTCCTCCCTGGTCCCCTCGTTTCTAGAAAGGTCCATGTCTCCAGTCTTCCCGGATAGATAAACAAATAAAGAGATTGTCTATCAGTAAAAAGAGACGTGCTCTATTACCTTGATAATCCTAATGTTTAGTGCAGCAGGAAAGCTGGAGGGCCTGGTAAATGTCTGAGCAGTGAGAGTTAGTGAGGAGGAGTGGTGTAATCCTCACCGCTATTAGACTCTGAGAGTTAGCTTGCCACTTAGGGTGTTGTCTTCAGATGCCTTTTGAATGAAATATGCGAGAAAACATAGTCCCCCCCCCTTTGCTTCTGTCATTCAGATGATTTCACAAAAAAAAAGAAAAAACGTAGCAGAGTAGATACGTTTTGATTGGGTTGTCAGGGACTGAATCCAAATTGTAACCGCCCACATTTCCATGAGGAGTGCTAGCTGTGTAGAAATGCCTGACAGTTTGCTGAGGCAGCGAGCCAGGCGAGAGGCAGCCATTGCATTGGCTGTATTGTGCCAGTTGCACAATGTTATGATTGATGTTTTTTTTCTTTCAAGTAAAAACTATCAGAATTCAGTGGCTAGAGCCCTACAATCGATACATAACATAGCTAAATACCAGTGCATTGTGAATGTGTCCCAATCTATCTTTCTGTGCAGCTGGCTAGCAGGCAGCGCACTCTGTCTAGCCTTTTGGCTCAACCCACAGGACAGGCCTACATTAGAAGTAAACTATAATTAGGAAGCCTTCTGTGTGTACCAGTTCGAGAGTTTAGGCCTACATTAGAAGTAAACCGCCTTTTACCAGGCTGAGAATTGTCTGTGTTAGGAGGTGGTGTGTATTTGTGTGTGTGTCTGTTTCTGTGTGCGTGTGTGTGTTTGGGTGTGAGTTTGTGTGTGTTTGTGTGTGTGTGTTTGTGTGAGTTTGTGTGTGTGTGTGGGAAGGATGGGATGGAGGAGGGATGTGCCTAGCGACACGAGTGTGTGTGTGTGTGTGTGTGTGTGTGTGTGTGTGTGTGTGTGTGTGTGTGTGTGTGTGTGTGTGTGTGTGTGTGTGTGTGTGTGTGTGTCCAACGTCCAATCTCCCCATATTAATCAGGTGTGTAATCATTTGCCTACTAAAACATGCCAGCAGTAATAGTGAACTGCAGGTGGGCCTTTGACTACACACACACACACACACACACACACACACACACACACACACACACACAGAAACACACACACACACACACACACACACACACACACACACACACACACACACACACACACAGAAACACACACACAGCACAGAAACACCCCCACCCCACACACACACACAGAAACACACACCCACACCCACACACACACACACAGAAACACACACAGCACACACACACACACAGAAACACACACAGAAACACACACACACACACACACACACACACACACACACACACACACACACACACACACACACACACACACCACACACACACACACACACACACAGAAACACACACAGACACACACACACACACACACACACACACACACACACACACACACACACACACACACACACACACACACACACACACACACACACAACACACACAGAAACACACACACACACACACACAGAAACACACACAGAAACACACACAGAAACACACACACACACACACACACACACACACACACACACACACAAACACAGAAACACCCCCCCACACACACACACACAAACACACACACAAAAACACACACACACACACACACACACACACACACACACACACACACACACACACACACACACACACACACACACACACACAGCAAGCCAAATAATCAGCTACAACAAACTCACTGTCACTAACAGTCGACCGCCCCCATTTTCCCTTTTACAATGACTTTTGGGAATCTGCTAATTGGGGTGTCCATATTTGTGTCTGCTGATTATGAGTTTATATTTGGTATTTCTCTCCCATTAACAATTCATTGTTATTTTCTGTAGTTGATGGCTCAGTAATTGGTAGAGGGAGATGAAGCTCGTCAGTGCTGGAGACTATGAGACTGTCATACATAGAGATTTTCATTGTATCTGGAGTATTTTGGGCCTTGGCCATAGCTACGTCAGTGTCCCCCTGTTAGTTTGTCTGTGAATAGTAAGTAGTACACTGATTGGTGGAGTTGTGGATCCAGGGACAACAGAATAACGATTATCCAGGATTATTTCCCATTAGCAATATCACCCTGCACTCCTCTTGTTCCTCCCTTCCATGACCATGGTTGAGCTCACCCTCCTCCTCATCTCTACCTCCTCCTCCTCCTCCTCCTCCTCCTCCTCCTCCTCATCTACCTCCTCCTCCTCCTCCTCCTCCTCCTCCTCCTCCTCCTCCTCCTCCTCATCCTACCTCCTCCTCCTCCTCCTCCTCATCTCTACCTCCTCCTCCTCCTCCTCCTCCTCCTCCTCCTCAACTCTTCAACCTTATCATCTCCTCCTCATCTCTACCTCCTCCTCCTCATCTCTACCTCCTCCTCCTCCTCCTCCTCCTCCTCATCTCTACCTCCTCCTCCTCCTCCTCCTCAACTCTTCAACCTTATAATCTCCTCCTCCTAATCTCCTCCTCATCTCTACCTCCTCCTCCTCCTCCTCCTCCTAATCTCCTCCTCATCTCTACCTCCTCCTCCTCCTCATCTCCTCCTCCTCTCCTCCTCCTCCTCCTCCTCCTCCTCCTCCTCCTCCTCCTCCTCCTCATCTCTACCTCCTCCTCAACTCTTCAACCTTATCATCTCCTCCTCCTAATCTCCTCCTCATCTCTACCTCCTCCTCCTCCTCCTCCTAATCTCCTCCTCATCTCTACCTCCTCCCTCCTCCTCCTCCTCCTCCTCCTCCTCATCTCTACCTCCTCCTCCTCCTCCTCCTCAACTCTTCAACCTTATCATCTCCTCCTCCTAATCTCCTCCTCATCTCTACCTCCTCCTCCTCATCTCTACCTCCTCCTCCTCAACTCTTCAACCTTATCATCTCCTCCTCCTAATCTCCTCCTCATCTCTCTTCTTTCCTGCCTGTTGCACCAGCCGCTCCCCAGTGAAGAATATTTTCTCTTAGACACCCGTTTCTGTTGTTAAAATTCTATGGCTCAATTGAATAACCTTCAGTAGAGTTTTCTAGCCTTCAAAGTGAGTTGATTCTTCTGCCTCTTTTGCCTTCAAAATAAATCCAACCCTGTGTGAAAGTTCAGTAATATTATACTGTACACGCTATGTGCACTGTGTCCAAGATGAAGGCTATCTCTTCCTGCTCTACAGGAGAACATGACTCATGTTAGACCATAGATCAATAGTACTCTGGTTAAGCGCAGGCTGCGGACATGAACAAAAAATGAGACTGGTCTGCTTAAAAACAGATTGCTTTAAAACTGTTCCTCCAGGGTTTTATAGTAGTATGATATAAAGTATATATATTATTATACTATCATTGAGCTATGAATAACAGTTTGTCTGATGGGGTTGGGATATCAGTAATTGGATTGGGATATCAGTGATGGGGTTGGGATATCAATGATGGGGTTGAGATATCAGTGATGGGGTTGGGATATCAATGACGGGGGTTGGGATATCAGTGATGTGGTTGGGATATCAGTGATGGGGTTGGGATATCAATGATGGGGTTGAGATATCAGTGATGGGGTTGGGATATCAGTGATGTGGTTGGGATATCAGTGATGGGGTTGGGATATCAATGATGGGGGTTGGGATATCAGTGATGTGGTTGGGATATCAATGACGGGGGTTGGGATATCAGTGATGGGGTTGGGATATCAATGACGGGGGTTGAGATATCAATGATGGGGTTGGGATATCAGTGATGGGGTTGAGATATCAGTGATAGGGTTGGGATATCAGTGATGGGGTTGGGTAATTAGTGATGGGGTTGAGATATCAGTGACGAGGTGGGATATCAGTGTTGGGGTTGAGATATCAGTGTCAGGGCTGGGATATCACTGACGGGGTTGGGATATCAGTGATAGGGTTGAGACATCAGTGATGGGGTTGGGATATATATCACTGATAGGGGTTGGGATATCAGTGTCAGTGAAAGGGTTAAGATATCAGTGACGAGGTGGGATATCAGTATTGGGATTGAGATATCAGTGATGGGGTTGGGATACCAGTGATGTGGTTGCGATATCAGTGTCAGTGTAAGGGTTGAGATATCAGTGACTAGGTGGGATATCAGTGTTGGGGTTGAGATATCAGTGACTAGGTGGGATATCAGTGTTGGGGTTGAGATATCAGTGACTAGGTGGGATATCAGTGTTGGGGTTGAGATATCAGTGACTAGGTGGGATATCAGTGTTGGGGTTGAGATATCAGTGACTAGGTGGGATATCAGTGTTGGGGTTGAGATATCAGTGACTAGGTGGGATATCAGTGATAGGGTTGTGATATCAGTAATGGGGTTGGGATATCACTGATGGGGTTGGGATATCAGTGATAGGGTTGGGATATCAGTGATGGGGTTGGGATATCAATGATAGGGTTGGGATATCAGTGATGGGGTTGGGATATCAGTGATGGGGTTGGGATATCACTGATGGGGTTGTGATATCAGTGATAGGGTTGGGATATCACTGATGGGGTTGGGATATCACTGATGGGGTTGTGATATCAGTGATGGGGTTGGGATATCACTGATGGGGTTGGGATA
Organism: Oncorhynchus keta; assembly: GCF_023373465.1. NCBI lineage: Eukaryota > Metazoa > Chordata > Actinopteri > Salmoniformes > Salmonidae > Oncorhynchus > Oncorhynchus keta. The sequence continues at coordinate 3,195,621 of NC_068430.1, read as the reverse complement.
TCAGTGATAGGGTTGGGATATCACTGATAGGGTTGGGATATCAGTGATGGAGTTGGGATATCACTGATGAGGTTGGGATATCACTGATAGGGTTGGGATATCACTGATGGGGTTGGGATATCAGTGATGGAGTTGGGATATCACTGATGGGGTTGGGATATCACTGATAGGGTTGGGATATCACTGATGGGGTTGGGATATCAGTGATAGGGTTGGGATATCACTGATAGGGTTGGGATATCAGTGATGGAGTTGGGATATCACTGATAGGGTTGGGATATCACTGATGGGGTTGGGATATCAGTGATAGGGTTGGGATATCACTGATGGGGTTGGGATATCACTGATAGGGTTGGGATATCACTGATGGTGTTGGGATATCAGTGATAGGGTTGGGATATCACTGATGGGGTTGGGATATCACTGATAGGGTTGGGATATCAGTGATGGGGTTGGGATATCACTGATAGGGTTGGGATATCACTGATAGGGGTTGGGATATCAGTGATAGGGTTGGGATATCAGTGATGGAGTTGGGATATCACTGATGGGGTTGGGATATCACTGATAGGGTTGGGATATCAGTGATGGGGTTGGGATATCACTGATAGGGTTGGGATATCACTGATAGGGGTTGGGATATCAGTGATAGGGGATGGGATATCAGTGACGGGGTTGGGATATCAGTGGCAGGGTTGGGATGTCAGTGTCAGTGAAAGGGTTGGGATATCACTGATAGGGTTGAGAAATCAGTGTTGGGATTGGGATATCACTGATGGGGTTGGGATATCAGTGATGGGGTTGGGATATCACTGATGGGGTTGTGATATCAGTAATGGGGTTGGGATATCACTGATGGGGTTGAGATATCAGTGATGGGTTTGAGATATCAGTGATGGGGTTGAGATATCAATATAACTCGACAAACAAACAGAGGTATTTTGGGTCTAACAATGATCTTTATGGAACAAAAGGAACATTTGTTTTGTAACTGGGAGTCTCTTGAGTGAAAACATCCGAAGATCATCAAAGGTAAACGATTAATTTGATTGCTTTTCTGATTTTCGTGACCGAGCTACCTGATGCTAAGTGTACTTTAATGTTTTATCGTGCGACCGATAAATTTACACAAACTCTTGGGATCACTTTCGCTGTAAAGAATAATTTCAAAATCTGACATGACAGTTGGATTAACAAAAGGCGAAACTGTGTTTTCCTATATTGCACTTGTGATTTCATGAATATAAATATTGATAGTAATACTTATTGTATGTAGCGCTATGCTATTCAGCGGTTGTTGATGACACTTATCCTGATATCGGGATTGCAGACATAACAAGTTAAATAAGACAAAAAAACTGAAAACTTGAGGGTGCATCACTATTCACCCCCAAAATCAATACTTTGCAGAGTCACATTTTGCAGCAATTACAGCTACAAGTCCCTTGGGGTATTTTTCTATAAGCTTGGCACATCTAGCCACTGGGATTTTTGCCCATTCTTCAAGGAAAAACTGCTCCAGCTCCTTCAAGTTGGATGGGTTCCGCTGATGTACAGCAATCTTTAAGTCATACCACATATTCTCAATTGGATTGAGGTCTGGGCTTTGACTAGGCCATTCCAGGACATTTAAATGTTTCCCCTTCAACCACTCGCATGTTGCTATAGCAGTATGATTCTTGTCATTGTCCTGCTGGAAGGTGAACCTCTGTCCCAGTCTCAAATCACTGAAACAGGTTTCCCTCAAGAATTTCCCTGCATTTAGCACCATCCACCACTCCTTCAATTCTGACCAGTTTCCCAGTCCCTGCCGATGAATAACATAACCACAGCATGATGCTGTCACCACCATGCTTCACTGTGGGGATGCTGCCACCACCATGCTTCACTGTGGGGATGATATCCTCGGGGTGATGAGAGGTGTTGGGATTGTGCCAGACACAGCATTTTCCTTGATGGCCAAAAATCTGCATTTTTAGTCTCATCTGACCAGGGTACCTTCTTCCATATGTTTGTCTCCCACATGCCTTTTGGCGAACACCAAATGTGTTTACTTATTTTTTTTGTTTAAGCAATGGCTTTTTTTCTGGCCACTCTTCCGTAAAGCTCAGCTCTGTGGAGTGTACGGCTTAAAGTGGTCCTATGGCAGAATGACATATTTGTAACTTGTCAGCTCGGGGTTTGAACTTGCAACCTTCACGGTTACTAGTACAACGCTATAACCACTAGGCTACCCTGCCTATAGTAAACATGCATCCCTATCTAGAAAACATGCATCACTAGAAAACATGCATATAGTAAACATGCATCCAAAATGAAGTTGCAGTGTCAGTTAATCTGTAATTTATTTTTTGTGACCACAGTGGGAATTGAACCCACAACTCATGTGTTGCTAGTGCCATGTGCTTATGATCTGAGCCACATATAGGACCACTACAACACATTTACATAAATACAATATGAATAGTGCAAAACACAATGAACATGATTAAAATAAAGGTGGAAGATGTATGATTGCCTAGGTATCCCAGGTGATAAATCCACTGTCCTCCTTCAGGCCATGGATGAGGCAGTTTTGATGCAAATGATTTCAAGTGCCCCAGACCTATGCACCATGGTCTTGGTCTGAGTTCCCCTCACAGCAGGTTTGAATTCTCGGAAGGTTGAACACCAGACGGGAAAGTTGTAGGGGTTTGGCACAGGCAGGAGCCCAGCCAGGGACATGAATAATGATGACATTGCCACCGCCTGCCATGGAGATGAGAATGCTCAAGATAGGTTTGATGTGCAAATTAGCACCTGTTGGCGAGATCAAAAGTTATGTTCCTTTCATTAATTCAATTTGTTTCATTTGCCAGACATGCACAACACCTATTTTGTAATGATATGTGAAGAAAAAAAAATATATATATAGCATTTTGCATCAGTGATTGTGAAAGATGTCTTTAGTGACCACAATTTTGATCACACATGGAGGGTAGAAATGGTTATGAAAATTATATAATGTCAATTTTGAAAAATGTATCGTGAAACCATGTTGAGACGATATAATTACGTTTTGTGTTTTGGTGATTAAATCATTGTTCTTATGGGTTTTAGGGATTGGGTTCATAATTTTGGTTTATAATTTCGTGCCTGCTCGTCATTATTGGTAAGAAATAACATCATTTTTGATTTGGTGCCACGTCAGGCATTGCCCATACCCTGTGCTGCAAACGAGGATCGGATGTCGTCGACCTTCTTTTCAAAATGGTTGACGAAGTCATCAGGCATTGCCCAGAGGAGGAAAATGTAGAGAGGAGGGAGTGAAAGGATGCCCCTGTGCTGCGTCAGGCATTGCCCATACCCTGTGCTGCATCAGGCATTGCCCATACCCTGTGCGAGTAGGGGCGTCAGGCATTGCCAGGGAAATACCCAAGGTGTGGTCAGGCATTGCCCATACCATCTAGTAAAGCTGCATCAGGCATTGCCTGCCTTGTGAGTAGGGGGAAGGTGAGATACCCTGTGCAGAGAGGAATGCGTCAGGCATTGCCCATACCCTGTGCTGCGTCAGGCATTGCTTATCAAGGCATCCCTGTGCTGCGTCAGGCATTGCGATAAATACCCTGTGCTGCATCAGGCATTTCCCATACCCTGTGCTGACAGATGGGTCAGGCATTGCCCATACCCTGTGCTGCGTCAGGCATTGCCCATACCCTGTGCTGCATCAGGCATTGCCCATACCCTGTGCCAAGAAGTCGGGGGACTCAGGCATGCTGAGATACCCTGCCTTGCTGCGTCAGGCAGTTGCCCGGAGACCTACCCTGTGCTGGGACCACCAGCGTCAGGCATTGCGTTTGTATACCCTGTGCTGCAGGGTCAGGCATTGCCCATACCCTGTGCTAATGCAGGCATTGCCCATACCGTCTGAATGCTGCGTCAGGCATTGCTAAAATGATTAAAATGATACAGTACCTGAAGTAGGCTAGCTGGCAGTCAGGCATTGCCCATTTGTAGGCTGTGCTGCATCAGGCATTGACACCACTAATACCCTGTGTAATAGTTTCTACAGGCATTGCCCATACCCTGTGCAGCGTTACAGCAAAGACTGCTGGGTACAGAGACAATTATCTAAACACTTTGCTTCTAGTTGTGAGAGGTTTGCCAGGTTTACATAGGCAAGATGCAATGGTTTGCCAACCAGGTTTACATTTTTCAATGGTTTACCAGGTTTGCCAATGATTTCCGATCATAATTATTCTGGATGGGTAATAACAGCTCTGATCATCATTATTGGCCTAATCACAGCCCTGATCATCATTATTGGTGGGTAATCACAGCCCTGATCATCATGATTGGTGGGTAATAACAGCTCTGAACATCATTATTGGTGGGTAATAATAGCCCTGATCATCATGATTGGTGGGTAATCACAGCCCTGATCATCATGATTGGTGGGTAATAACAGCTCTGAACATCATTATTGGTGGGTAATAATAGCCCTGATCATCATGATTGGTGGGTAATCACAGCCCTGATCATCATGATTGGTGGGTAATCACAGCCCTGATCATCATTATTGGGGTGTAATCACAGCCCTGATCATCATGATTGGTGGGTAATCTAATGCCAATATACTGACATCACTTCATTCTAATGATAATGCCAATATACTGACATCACTTCATTCTAATGATAATGCCAATATACTGACATCACTTCATTCTAATGATAATGCCAATATACTGACATCACTTCATTCTAATGATAATGCCAATCTACTGACATCACTTCATTCTAATGATAATGCCAATATACTGACATCACTTCATTCTAATGATAATGCCAATATACTGACATCACTTCATTCTAATGATAATGCAAATCTACTGACATCACTTCATTCTAATGATAATGCCAATATACTGACATCACTTCATTCTAATGATAATGCCAATCTACAGCATTTCAAGTTAAGCCTAGCCGAACACAAAGGTTTGCAGGTCTGTGCTACCAAGCTGGTTTTGGCAATCCTGTCTGCTTCTCAAACGGCATCTTATTCCCTATATAGTGCACTATTTTCGACTAGGCCTTTGTCAGAAGTAATGTGCTTTATAGGGGATAGAGTGCCATTTTGGGACTTAAACCTCCATTCTTACTGGGGACTGAAACCTGATTGATCCTGTATCTCTGAGGGCTTTCTTTAAAAGGTGTTAGGGGTGGTGGGGGGGGTTTGAGCTCTCTGGACCGTGTAATAGAAGCTGAAGAATTTCACGGCTTAGATACTTTGAGATACTTCTCTTGTCTTCTCTCTGTGTCCTTTTCCCTTTTCTTCCAGGGCAGCCAGACTGAGTTAGTGATCTCACAGTATAGCAATGTATCCCAAATGGCACCCTATTCCCTACATAGTGCACTACAGAATGAAAAAAAAAAATGACGTTGGAAAATCACATGATTTCAGGTCTTTTCAAGTGATTTCATGTGTTTTGGGAGCACTTCACAGGTGAAATTCATATGGATTTTCCGTGTGGGTCCAGGGCCTATCAGACTCTTGTTGACAAAAGGATCGGCCCCTTTTTTTATTTTAATTATTTATCCTAAAATGACATACCCAAATCAAACTGCCTGTAGCTCAGGACCTGAAGTAAGGATATGCATTTTCTTGGTACCATTTGAAAGGAAACACTTTGAAGTTTGTGGAAATGTGAAAGGAATGTAGGAGACCAACCGTTTGTTTGTATTTTCTTTGTACCTTCATCTTTGAAATGAAAGAGAAAGGCCATAATGTATTATTCCAGCCCAGGTAAAAATGTATATTTTGGCCACTAGATTGCAGAAGTGTATGTGCAACGTTTTAATCTGATTCAATGAACCATTGCATTTATGTTAAAAATGTTGTATCAATACTGCCCAAATGTGCCTAATTTGTTTATTAATAACTTTTCGTGTTCAAAACTGTGCTCTCTCCTCAAACAATGGCATGGTATTCGTTCACTGTAATAGCTACTGTAAATTGGAAAGTGCAGTTAGATTAACAAGAATTTAAGCTTTCTGCCCATATCAGATATGTCTATGTCCTGGGAAATGTTCTTGTTACTTACAACCTCATGCTAATCGCATTAGCCTACATTAGCTCAACAGTCCCGCAGGGGACCCACCAATCCTGAAGAATTAAAAGTAACGCTGTGTATAGGGAATAGGATGGCACTTTCTATGGAGCCTGTTGTAAGAAAATGAAGAATGATAGCAGCTTATGATTTTAGGGATCTGTAATTTAGTATCCAGCGTATTACACTACTGTGCAATAGGTCTTCATCATATTGAACAATAAACATTTTCAATGACTAACATCAGGCCCTCGAACAGAGCTTTGGTCAAAAGTAGTGTACTATGGTAGTGAACAACACTATATATACAAAAGTATGTGGACACCCCTTCAAATTAATGAGATTCGGATATTTCAGCCACACCCGTTGCTGACAGGTTTTGCGAAATTGAGCACACAGACATGCAATCTCCATAGACAAACATTGTCAGTAGAGCGGCCCATAGTGAAAGGCTCAGTGACTTTCAACGTGGCACTGTCATAAGATGCTACCTATCCAACAGTTTGTCAAATGTCTTCCCTGTTAGAGCTGCCTCGGTCAACTGTAAGTGCTGTTGTTGCGAAGTGTCTGGGAGCAACAATGGCTCAGCCGTGAAGTGGTAGGCCACAGAACTGGACCGCCAAGAATGTAGCATTTTTGGACTTAATGATACAGAGTATACCCACTAAATTGTTGCAACACTCACTATTAAGTTCCAAACTGCCTCTGGAACACAAGAACTGTTCGTCGGGAGCTTCATGAAATGGGTTTCCATGGCCGAGCAACCGCACACAGGACTACGATCACCATGCACAATGCCAAACTTCGGCTGGAGTGGTGTAATCCTCATCGCTATTGGACTCTGCATAAAGTAGATCAAGCTGTTGATAGTGTCCTGTGGAATGTTGTCCAGCTCCTCTTCAATGGCAGTGTGATGTTGCCGGAAAACTGGAACACACTGTTGTACACGTTGAACCAGAGCATCCCAAACATGCTCAATGGGTGACATGTCTGGTGAGTATACAGGCCATGGATGAACTGGGACATTTTCCGTTTCAAGGAATTCTGCACAGATTCTTGTGACACGGGGCCACCACGTATTATCATGCTGAAACATGAGGTGATGGAGGCAGATGAATGGCACGACATTGGGCCTCGGGATCTCATCACGATATCTCTGTGTATTCAAATTGCCATTGATAAAATGCAATTGTATTTGTTGTCCGTAGCTTATGCCTGCTCATACCATAACCCCACCTAAGCCATGTTGCACTCTGTTTACAACGTTGTTATCAGGAAATCGCTCACCCACACAACACCAGACGTGTGGTCTGTGGTTGTGAGACCGGTTGGACCACCTGCCAAATTCTTATGGTAGAGAAATCAAATTGTCTGGCAACAGCTCTGTTGGACAATCCTGCAGTCAGCATGCAAATTACATACACCATCAAAACCTTTGACATCTGTGACATTGTATTTTGTGACAAAACTGCACATTTTACAGTGGCCTTTTATTGTCCCCAGCACAAGGTGCACCTGTGTATTTTCTTCTTAATATGCCACACCTGTCAGATGGATCGACTATCTTTGCAACGGAGAAATGTTCACTAACAGGGATGGATGTCAACAAATGTGTGCACATTATTATTATTTTTTGTTGTTGTGAATTTTACCCCTTTTTCTCCCCTCAGAGACCAAATCAACAGGTACCCAGATCAATGAGACCAAATCAACAGGTACCCAGATCAATGAGACCAAATCAACAGGTACCCAGATCAATGAGACCAAATCAACAGGTACCCAGATCAATGAGACCAAATCAACAGGTACCCAGATCAATGAGACCAAATCAACAGGTACCCAGATCAATGAGACCAAATCAACAGGTACCCAGATCAATGAGACCAAATCAACAGGTACCCAGATCAATGAGACCAAATCAACAGGTACCCAGATCAATGAGACCAAATCAACAGGTACCCAGATCAATGAGACCAAATCAACAGGTACCCAGATCAATGAGACCAAATCAACAGGTACCCAGATCAATGAGACCAAATCAACAGGTACCCAGATCAATGAGACCAAATCAACAGGTACCCAGATCAATGAGACCAAATCAACAGGTACCCAGATCAATGAGACCAAATCAACAGGTACCCAGATCAATGAGACCAAATCAACAGGTACCCAGATCAATGAGACCAAATCAACAGGTACCCAGATCAATGAGACCAAATCAACAGGTACCCAGATCAATGAGACCAAATCAACAGGTACCCAGATCAATGAGACCAAATCAACAGGTACCCAGATCAATGAGAGACAATGAGACCAAATCAACAGGTACCCAGATCAATGAGAAATCAACAGGTACCCAGATCAATGAGACCAAATCAACAGGTACCCAGATCAATGAGACCAAATCAACAGGTACCCAGATCAATGAGACCAAATCAACAGGTACCCAGATCAATGAGACCAAATCAACAGGTACCCAGATCAATGAGACCAAATCAACAGGTACCCAGATCAATGAGACCAAATCAACAGGTACCCAGATCAATGAGACCAAATCAACAGGTACCCAGATCAATGAGACCAAATCAACAGGTACCCAGATCAATGAGACCAAATCAACAGGTACCCAGATCAATGAGACCAAATCAACAGGTACCCAGATCAATGAGACCAAATCAACAGGTACCCAGATCAATGAGACCAAATCAACAGGTACCCAGATCAATGAGACCAAATCAACAGGTACCCAGATCAATGAGACCAAATCAACAGGTACCCAGATCAATGAGACCAAATCAACAGGTACCCAGATCAATGAGACCAAATCAACAGGTACCCAGATCAATGAGACCAAATCAACAGGTACCCAGATCAATGAGACCAAATCAACAGGTACCCAGATCAATGAGACCAAATCAACAGGTACCCAGATCAATGAGACCAAATCAACAGGTACCCAGATCAATGAGACCAAATCAACAGGTACCCAGATCAATGAGACCAAATCAACAGGTGAGACCCCAGGTACCCAGATCAATGAGACCAAATCAACAGGTACCCAGATCAATGAGACCAAATCAACAGGTACCCAGATCAATGAGACCAAATCAACAGGTACCCAGATCAATGAGACCAAATCAACAGGTACCCAGATCAATGAGACCAAATCAACAGGTACCCAGATCAATGAGACCAAATCAACAGGTACCCAGATCAATGAGACCAAATCAACAGGTACCCAGATCAATGAGACCAAATCAACAGGTACCCAGATCAATGAGACCAAATCAACAGGTACCCAGATCAATGAGACCAAATCAACAGGTACCCAGATCAATGAGACCAAATCAACAGGTACCCAGATCAATGAGACCAAATCAACAGGTACCCAGATCAATGAGACCAAATCAACAGGTACCCAGATCAATGAGACCAAATCAACAGGTACCCAGATCAATGAGACCAAATCAACAGGTACCCAGATCAATGAGACCAAATCAACAGGTACCCAGATCAATGAGACCAAATCAACAGGTACCCAGATCAATGAGACCAAATCAACAGGTACCCAGATCAATGAGACCAAATCAACAGGTACCCAGATCAATGAGACCAAATCAACAGGTACCCAGATCAATGAGACCAAATCAACAGGTACCCAGATCAATGAGACCAAATCAACAGGTACCCAGATCAATGAGACCAAATCAACAGGTACCCAGATCAATGAGACCAAATCAACAGGTACCCAGATCAATGAGACCAAATCAACAGGTACCCAGATCAATGAGACCAAATCAACAGGTACCCAGATCAATGAGACCAAATCAACAGGTACCCAGATCAATGAGACCAAATCAACAGGTACCCAGATCAATGAGACCAAATCAACAGGTACCCAGATCAATGAGACCAAATCAACAGGTACCCAGATCAATGAGACCAAATCAACAGGTACCCAGATCAATGAGACCAAATCAACAGGTACCCAGATCAATGAGACCAAATCAACAGGTACCCAGATCAATGAGACCAAATCAACAGGTACCCAGATCAATGAGACCAAATCAACAGGTACCCAGATCAATGAGACCAAATCAACAGGTACCCAGATCAATGAGACCAAATCAACAGGTACCCAGTGAGACCAAATCAACAGGTACCCCCAGATCAATGAGACCAAATCAACAGGTACCCAGATCAATGAGACCAAATCAACAGGTACCCAGATCAATGAGACCAAATGAGGACCCAGATCAATGAGACCAAATCAAATCAACAGGTACCCCAGATCAATGAGACCAAATCAATAGGTACCCAGATCAATGAGACCAAATCAACAGGTACCCAGATCAATGAGACCAAATCAACAGGTACCCAGATCAATGAGACCAAATCAACAGGTACCCAGATCAATGAGACCAAATCAACAGGTACCCAGATCAATGAGACCAAATCAACAGGTACCCAGATCAATGAGACCAAATCAACAGGTACCCAGATCAATGAGACCAAATCAACAGGTACCCAGATCAATGAGACCAAATCAACAGGTACCCAGATCAATGAGACCAAATCAACAGGTACCCAGATCAATGAGACCAAATCAAAAGGTACCCAGATCAATGAGACCAAATCAACAGGTACCCAGATCAATGAGACCAAATCAACAGGTACCCAGATCAATGAGACCAAATCAACAGGTACCCCAATTAATGAGACCAAATCAATAGGTACCCAGATCAATGAGACCAAATCAACAGGTACCCAGATCAATGAGACCAAATCAACAGGTACCCAGATCAATGAGACCAAATCAACAGGTACCCCAATTAATGAGACCAAATCAATAGGTACCCAGATCAATGAGACCAAATCAACAGGTACCCAGATCAATGAGACCAAATCGACAGGTATCCAGATTAATGAGCACTATGAGTGAGAGGTGAGAACAGTGGGAGTGGAGGTGTCATATTTTATTTGTGGGCTATGTTGAAAATCAGCATTATGCTAAACTCCTTCCTCCTGTAGTTGTGATCTCATCCTTCGAGCCGGTTGCTATGCAAAAAACTACCCCACAGCGTTGTGATAATAAGCTACTAAGTTATTAGTACCTCCCACACCGGGCATCCTCCAACCTACAGGATGTCTCCCAAATGGTACCCTTCTCTGGTAAAAAGTAGTACACTACATAGGGAATAGGATCCCCTTGGGAACGCAGGGCCAAGACTGGCGTCCTCCAACCTGACATCATCCAACTTATCTGTTTTTAATGGTCTAATTAAATCCATATTATTGGCTGACCCCAATGCTCTTAAAGTGATGACCCTCAAAAAATGAATAGAAGAATGAGTTAGTGTCCTTCCATGGTTTGTGTTCCATGATGGTATAACCTGATATAACCTGGAATAACCCCCCCCACTACCCAAACCTCCCAACAACCACAGTATATTGTAGGGATTTTTATTTTAACATTCTTTGAACAAAAATACAGTCTATAAAACAAACACACACAGCAAGACAAACCATTTAATGATGTAGTCATTGACTCTCAGTGGGGGGTATATCACAATTTAATATACTTTTAAAATACTTCAGATTGGCAATTCATTTCTTTCTTCCTCTCTTTTTACAGCTAGCTGTGTGTAAGGTTGTCTAGTTGTTTCATTTTTTTTTTTTACACAATGATCTATGACTCTCATAAAGAACTGTTTAGGGATTCTAAAACAGAACCATTACCCACTGATATGATTGTATTGTCTTGGGCTATGTCTCAAATAGCACCGGATTCATTGCCTAGTGCACTACTTTTGACCAGGGCCCTATAGTCCGTGGTCAAAACATAGTGCATTATATAGGGAATAGGGTGTTACTTAAGGACACATGCTGGCTATATTGTTTTGTGGTTGTCTATAAAATAGATATTAGTAATAACTTCTGCAATCTCCTGTTCATCTCAGGTGGTCAGTTCCCCTGGTTATTACAGCATAAGTGTGTTCTCTGAACCCCATACATATCCCCCTCCTTCTCTCCCCTCAGTATGAGGGCTGGTATTAATCTGTATGTACTGGGATGGCTTCAGTATGAGGGGCTGGTATTAATCTGTCTGTACTGGGATGGTTCCAGTATGAGGGCTGGTATTAATCTGTATGTACTGGGATGGCTCCAGTATGAGGGGTGGTATTAATCTGTCTGTACTGGGATGGCTCCAGTATGAGGGGCTGGTATTAATCTGTCTGTACTGGGATGGCTCCAGTATGAGGGGCTGGTATTAATCTGTCTGTACTGGGATGGCTCCAGTATGAGGGGCTGGTATTAATCTGTCTGTACTGGGATGGCTCCAGTATGAGGGGCTGGTATTAATCTGTCTGTACTGGGATGGCTCCAGTATGAGGGGCTGGTATTAATCTGTCTGTACTGGGATGGCTCCAGTATGAGGGGCTGGTATTAATCTGTCTGTACTGGGATGGCTCCAGTATGAGGGCTGGTATTAATCTGTCTGGATGAATTGTCTGTACTGGGATGGCTCCAGTATGAGGGGCTGGTATTAATCTGTCTGTACTGGGATGGCTCCAGTATGAGGGGCTGGTATTAATCTGTCTGTACTGGGATGGCTCCTGGTATTAATCTGTCTGTACTGGGATGGCTCCAGTATGGGGCTGGTATTAATCTGTCTGTACTGGGATGGCTCCAGTATGACTGGGGGCTGGTATTAATCTGTCTGTACTGGGATGGCTCCAGTATGAGGGCTGGTATTAATCTGTCTGTACTGGGATGGCTCCAGGATGAGGGGCTGGTATTAATCTGTCTGTACTGGGATGGCTCCAGGGGCTGGTATGAGGATGGCTGGTATTAATCTGTCTGTACTGGGATGGCTCCAGTATGAGGGGCTGGTATTAATCTGTCTGTACTGGGATGGCTCCAGTATGAGGGGCTGGTATTAATCTGTCTGTACTGGGATGGCTCCAGGATGAGGGGCTGGTATTAATCTGTCTGTACTGGGATGGCTCCAGTATGAGGGGCTGGTATTAATCTGTCTGTACTGGGATGGCTCCAGTATGAGGGGCTGGTATTAATCTGTCTGTACTGGGATGGCTCCAGTATGAGGGGCTGGTATTAATCTGTCTGTACTGGGATGGCTCCAGGATGAGGGGCTGGTATTAATCTGTCTGTACTGGGATGGCTCCAGGATGAGGGGCTGGTATTAATCTGTCTGTACTGGGATGGCTCCAGTATGAGGGGCTGGTATTAATCTGTCTGTACTGGGATGGCTCCAGTATGAGGGGCTGGTATTAATCTGTCTGTACTGGGATGGCTCCAGTATGAGGGGCTGGTATTAATCTGTCTGTACTGGGATGGCTCCAGGATGAGGGGCTGGTATTAATCTGTCTGTACTGGGATGGCTCCAGTATGAGGGGCTGGTATTAATCTGTCTGTACTGGGATGGCTCCAGTATGAGGGGCTGGTATTAATCTGTCTGTACTGGGATGGCTCCAGTATGAGGGCTGGTATTAATCTGTCTGTACTGGGATGGCTCCAGTATGAGGGGCTGGTATTAATCTGTCTGTACTGGGATGGCTCCAGTATGAGGGGCTGGTATTAATCTGTCTGTACTGGGATGGCTTCAGGATGAGGGGCTGGTATTAATCTGTCTGTACTGGGATGGCTCCAGTATGAGGGGCTGGTATTAATCTGTCTGTACTGGGATGGCTCCAGGATGAGGGGCTGGTATTAATCTGTCTGTACTGGGATGGCTCCAGTATGAGGGGCTGGTATTAATCTGTCTGTACTGGGATGGCTCCAGTATGAGGGGCTGGTATTAATCTGTCTGTACTGGGATGGCTCCAGTATGAGGGGCTGGTATTAATCTGTCTGTACTGGGATGGCTCCAGTATGAGGGGCTGGTATTAATCTGTCTGTACTGGGATGGCTCCAGGATGAGGGGCTGGTATTAATCTGTCTGTACTGGGATGGCTCCAGTATGAGGGGCTGGTATTAATCTGTCTGTACTGGGATGGCTCCAGGATGAGGGGCTGGTATTAATCTGTCTGTACTGGGATGGCTCCAGGATGAGGGGCTGGTATTAATCTGTCTGTGCTGGGATGGCTCCAGTATGAGGGGCTGGTATTAATCTGTCTGTACTGGGATGGCTCCAGGATGAGGGGCTGGTATTAATCTGTCTGTACTGGGATGGCTCCAGTATGAGGGGCTGGTATTAATCTGTCTGTACTGGGATGGCTCCAGTATGAGCGGCTGGTATTAATCTGTCTGTACTGGGATGGCTCCAGGATGGGATGCCTTAAGTTGTTCTCTCTCCTTCTGCAGCTATTGTTCACCATCGGATTTCCCCCTCCCTTTTTTCCTCCTTCCAACCGTTCTTAATTCGTTGTAAAGGTTTAATGACAGTTTATTGGGACGCTGAGGAGGCTCGTGTTTTGTTGTAATGGATTAAAGCTAGAATCCTTAGTTTGCTACGTCCATTTTTGGGCTTGTAAATTAATTATATACAGTATACCCACTGAATCGTTGAACAAATATAACTTAGAAATGCCTCATGAATTGAGTTCCTTCTGTTGTACCCCATCAGAAGCCACGATGCTCCAATTTCTGTCAACAATGTAAACAAACTTTTTTTTTATTAACCTAAGGTTAAAACTACAATGTTGATATCATGAATCTTTGCATCTGTGGCTCTGTCTATGAATTTGAGAGTGGTTACGTTTCTCCAAAACTGAGGTGGGTTGAGCGTTTTCCTATCGTTTCAATGAAGGACTCTCGCTTTAAATGTGTAATTTAATATCTGGTGGATAAGGAGTTAGCAACTCTGCTCTCTGTAGACAGATGGCTGGCTGGTGTAAACACTGTCGTGCAGCATTTCGGGAGGTGTGCAGTGCATCGGGCGAGGAGAGTAGCAAGGGAGCGAAACAGAACAGAGGAAAGCATTGCGAGACAGACAGAGTGAGAGAATGAGAGAGACAAAGACAGAGACAGACAATCTGTCAATGCTTTAGATCTGTCTGTAGATCTGTCTGTAGATCTGTCTGTAGATCTGTCTGGAGATCTGTCTGTAGATCTGTCTGTATATCTGTCTGTAGATCTGTCTGTAGATCTGTCTGGAGATCTGTCTGGAGATCTGTCTGTAGATCTGTCTGTAGATCTGTCTGGAGATCTGTCTGTAGATCTGTCTGTTGGTCTGTCTGTATATCTGTCTGGAGATCTGTCTGTAGATCTGTCTGTAGATCTGTCTGTATATCTGTCTGTAGATCTGTCTGTAGATCTGTCTGTAGATCTGTCTGGAGATCTGTCTGTAGATCTGTCTGTTGGTCTGTCTGTATATCTGTCTGGAGATCTGTCTGTAGATCTGTCTGTATATCTGTCTGTAGATCTGTCTGGAGATCTGTCTGTAGATCTGTCTGTATATCTGTCTGGAGATCTGTCTGTAGATCTGTCTGGAGATCTGTCTGTAGATCTGTCTGTTGGTCTGTCTGTATATCTGTCTGTAGATCTGTCTGTATATCTGTCTGGAGATCTGTCTGTAGATCTGTCTGGAGATCTGTCTGTAGATCTGTCTGTAGATCTGTCTGGAGATCTGTCTGGAGATCTGTCTGTAGATCTGTCTGTTGGTCTGTCTGTATATCTGTCTGGAGATCTGTCTGTAGATCTGTCTGTATATCTGTCTGGAGATCTGTCTGTAGATCTGTCTGTTGGTCTGTCTGCATATCTGTCTGTAGATCTGTCTGTAGCGCTGTCTGTAGATCTGTCTGTAGATCTGATTGTTTATCCGTCTGTATATCTGTCTGTATATCTGTCTGTAGATTTTGGTGGAAATATTCAGTCAAACATATTTCTCAAATAACAGAGCCTGTGAGTTCAAAAATACTATTTTTTTTACAGCATGATAAAATCTGTGCTGGTTCATGAAGCAACTCCTTTCCAGTCTTGGCACATACTGTACTTCTTATACATGTTTCTAACTTACGTAATTTACGTCACACCCATAGTAACTCCTCTTAAATGGCTCATTCCCTCTGGCATTTAGCCACCGTTATCGTATTGCCTTGCACTAAGTTTAGTTTGGTTTCGTAAGAGGGCACGGAAACCGTAGAGCCACACCATTAGTTCAGACATCTACTCGGCTTAAGAAAGCTTCATGCATGTAGGACCACAGCAACAGTCCTTGGCACTTTACAGAAATAACAAGACATGTCAACCTGCTAACTCCTCTGAAAAGAAACACCCATGTTCTGGAAAAGACCCAAGAGGTGTAACCATAGCAACAGTACATATCAGGCCAAAACACACACACAGTTACAGGAATAACCAGTCGTGTCCAACCCCCCGACAGGTGCATGTCTAATGGTGTCTAATGAACCAGAGCACATATAGAGAGCACTAGTTTTGCTGGCTCCTTCTGATATAAATAATTGCCACATATGTTCTGGAAAAATCTCAATATATCCCTACTCTGGGGCTAAAAAGCCACATACCTCAAAATTCAACCCAGTACACGTGAGAAGGGAAGCACCTCAGGTCCCCCCCCCCTTTCCCATTCGTATGTAGGAGGCAGAACCAAACATATCCCCTCACATAGCTAGAAAGAAGTATAAGATCCTCAAGCCAATCATCCTTCAACATACAGTGTAAAAGCATATCTTAGCCTTGCCAGGGATTTTTAGTTATGTATGAGAAAAGCAAAACAACAGAAACATCAAAACTATGGAACTAAACCTCAGAAACCCTTAAAACGTCGTTCTCAATATGACACCTAAACACATGGCCCTCTCTCACAGACACCTCTCTGACAACTATTTGGTCATTCGTGAAAAAAACTGTTCATCCTCTTAGACCGATGGTCTGTGGACTCTTGTAAACGGAAAACCCTATCTTACTTACAAGTCTAAGCAAACTGATATTCAGAAGGTCTAACATAATTTGTCATTCAGCAACTGTTACATTGAGTACATGGTTATATGCTGTTATACTTTCTGTATACTCTAAATATAAGCATAAAGGACAGTCCCCCTTTTTTACACATGGCACAATGAAAAAATGTCCAGGATTTACATCATCTATTTGGCACTAGTTGCACAAACGTCAAACGTTGCTGGTTTAGATACTATTACTATACCTGGGGATTTGCTGTACAGGAAACAAATGTCCATTCTATGTTTTGTCCTGCTGCCCCACTGAGCCCAGTTATATCAGCCATTTTGTCATGTCTAAATGATGATCAATGTCAGATTCTGGGGTAGTTTCTTCATTTCGGTACCAGATGTCCAGATTTTTCTGCATCAACCCACTTCCTTGTGGTTTTTGCCATTGTCTCCGTTGGTGTACAAGTGCCAGTGGTTGGTGTTTTCACAGTCTGCCAGGTTTGCCGCTGTTGCTGTCAAGGCCATTCTACCGTTCTATATTTCCACTGTCTCGATGGTAGGAAACTTTCCTTCCCATTCTCCTGTCGTTGTTTCTCGTTGTGTTTCTCCATCCCCTTTGACAGCGCCTCTGTCAGGGGAATCTGCCAGAGTAGGTTTGTCACCAGGTCAAAGCTGGAACCGAGAAACTGAAAAACAGCTTCTATCTCAAGACTGTTAAATAGCCATCCCTAGCCGGCTACCACCTGGTTATTCAGCCCGGCACCTTAGAGGCTGCCCTGTATGCATAGACATGGATTCATGGGTCACTTTAAATGGAACACTAGTCTCATTAATGATGTTTACATACGGTTCTACTCATTTCATATGTATATATTGTATTCTACTGTGTTTTAGTCAACGCCACTCAGACATGGCTTGTAATATTTATATGTTTCTCAATTCCATTATTTTACTTTTAGATGAGTATGTATTGTTAGATATTACTGCACTGTTGGAGCTAGGAACACAAGTATTTCACTACACCTGCAATAACATCTGCTAAAGATGTGTATGTGACCAATAACATTTGATTTGATTAGTACTTTGTTGAAGCGCCTTTGGTTACAGCCTTGAGTTTTCTTGGGTATGATGTTACCAGCTTGGCTGTAACTCTGGACTCTGGACTCTGGACTCTGGACTCTGGACTCTGGACTCTGGACTCTCTGAATCTTCAGACGATCTGTTGGCTACTGGGATCCTTTTCTCTTTCTGTTTCCTCCAGGCTCCTGCCTGGTGTATCAGTATCCTCTGCTACCTCATGGCTCGATGGCCGCTCGCCGATCTCCTCTGGAACTCTGGTACAGTGGTTTAGATGGTACCACGTAGTGCTTCCTTTCATTTGGACAGCTTTTGGTGTTGGCTAGGACCTCTTTGTCGTACCTTTGCGCCTTGGCTTGTTCCACTTCCTCCGGAAAACTCGGACGTGGTCCCCTGGGGTTACCGGACGTGGAACCTCTGGTCCTGGTTCAGGCTTTTGGCTTCTTTCCGTGAGGCTTTCAAACTCAGAGACTTATGGCGTCTGTTTTATGATTACACAATCTTATTTCCATATCTCATCACACCTCCACTTTCTCCTTCTGGTTCCTAAGAGAGTGATAGCACAAGACTTGGATAGCAACGAAAACCACAAAACATAACAGTATTAACAATGTGGTAAGCTATGCATATTTATGTATGCATGAAAACCAAAGTCTGAGACCATGACAATGCCCACTCTCTCTTAACCTGACTCCAGAATACTAAAAAGCCTCTTCATGCTTTCACACAATCTTCGCCTTTCCTGGCCCCAGGTTCCAAGAGGTGTTCCCAGCCTATGTCATTTTCACTTTGTTCCCCATCTCCTTTATTGCCACATCACCAGATAGGCAAGTGCGTATCCCTAATCAATATCAACCCAGGAACAGAAAATCAACCCAGGAACAGTGGGCCTTGTTCAGGGGCAGAACGACCTTGTCAGCTCGGGGCTTCAATCTTGCAACCTTCCGGTTACTAGTCCAACGCTCTAACCTCTAGGCTACCTGCCTCCCCAATGATGCATTAAGCAATAAAACAGCTAACCCAAATATGATGTGAAAGTAGCTCCAAGAGCCAACCCATTTGCATGTATGTCTTCTGTGGAATCTAGTCTCTTTCTCTTTCGCTTTAGCTCCTCTTCCTCTGTCATGGTGGCTCCAAGCTCAACCATTGTGCAGCTGGACCTCACTTTTCGTGAGAACTCAATGTCAACAAAACAAAGGAGATGATTGTGGACTTCAGGAAACAGCAGAGGGAGCACCCCCCTATCCACATCGATGGGACAGTAATGAAGAGGGTAGTAAGTTTAGTTCCTCGGCCTACACATCACGGACAAACTGAAATGGTCCACCCACACAGACAGCGTGATGAAGAAGACGCAGCAGCGCCTCTTCAACCTCAGGAGGCTGAAGAAATTTGGCTTGTCACCAAAAGCACTCACAAACTTTTACAGATGCTCAATCGAGAGCATCCTGTCGGGCTGTATCACCGCCTGGTACGGCAACTGCTCCGCCCACAACCATAAGGCTCTCCAGAGTAGTGAGGTAGTGAGGTCTGCACAACACATCACCGGGGGCAAACTACCTGCCCTCCAGGACACCTACACCACCCGATGTCACAGGAAGGCCATAAAGATCATCAAGGACAACAACCACCCGAGCCACTGCCTGTTCACCCCGCTATCATCCAGAAGGCGAGGTCCGTACAGGTGCATCAAAGCAGGGACAGAGAGACTGAAAAACAGCTTCTATCTCAAGGCCATCAGACTGTTAAACAGCCACCACTAACATTGAGGGGCTGCTGCCAACATAGTGACTCAACTCCAGCCACTTTAATATTGGTAAAATTGATGTAAAATTGTATCACTAGCCACTTTAAACAATGCCACTTATTAATATAATGTTTACATTCCCTACATTACTCATGTCATATGTGTATACTGTACTCTATACCATCTACTGCATCTTGCCTATGCCGTTCTGTACCCTCACCCATTCATATATCTTTATGTACATATTCTTCATCCCTTTACACTTGTGTGAATAAGTTAGTTGTTGTGAAATTGTTATGTTAGATTACTCGTTGGTTATTACTGCATTGTCGGAACTAGAAGCACAAGCATTTCGCTACACTCGCATTAACATCTGCTAACCATGTGTATGTGACAAATACAATTTGATTTGATTTGATTTGAACTCTGCACCCACAGAGAAGAGACATGATGATATTTACTGCTGTAGGTGCAGTAAGGAGTACTATGTGTGGACCAGACCAACAATGTCCCAGCACCCACCGCCTGGTATCTCTTGATGTACACTCAATCTCCAGAATTCAGCCCATGTCCTTGATTATCTCTGGCTCCTTATGTGCTGCTTTCACCTGAGGACATACACACTGAGACACATGGGTAATTTCCTGACAACACATTCTATTCTTATGGCAAGATCACTGATTCATAAATAAAAAAAAACAGCCTGTCTCAAACACCTAGCCTCCTGCTAATGATACATTTACACATACAGTTGAAGTCGGAAGTTTACATACAACTTAGCCAAATACATTTAAATTCCATTTTTCAGAATTCCTGACATTTAGTTCTGGTAGACATTCCCTGTCTAAGGTCAGGTAGGATGACCACATTATTTTAATAATGTGAAATGTCCGAATAATAGTTGAGAGAATGATTTATTTCAGCTTTTATTACTTTCATCACATTCCCAGTAGGTCATAAGTTTACATACACTCAATTACTATTTGGTAGCATTGCCTTTAAATTGCTTCTATTACCATCAGACTGTTGGACAGCTTCTATCACCATCAGACTGTTGAACAGCTTCTATCACCATCAGACTGTTGAACAGCTTCTATTACCATCAGACTGTTGAACAGCTTCTATCACCATCAGACTGTTGAACAGCTTCTATTACCATCAGACTGTTGAACAGCTTCTATCACCATCAGACTGTTGAACAGCTTCTATTACCATCAGACTGTTGAACAGCTTCTATTACCATCAGACTGTAGAACAGCTTCTATTACCATCAGACTGTTGAACAGCTTCTATTACCATCAGACTGTTGAACAGCTTCTATCACCATCAGACTGTTGAACAGCTTCTATTACCATCAGACTGTTGAACAGCTTCTATTACCATCAGACTGTTGAACAGCTTCTATCACCATCAGACTGTTGAACAGCTTCTATCAGACTGTTGAACAGCTTCTATCACCATCAGACTGTTGAACAGCTTCTATCACCATCAGACTGTTGAACAGCTTCTATTACCATCAGACTGTTGAACAGCTTCTATTACCATCAGACTGTTGAACAGCTTCTATCACCATCAGACTGTTGAACAGCTTCTATTACCATCAGACTGTTGAACAGCTTCTATTACCATCAGACTGTTGAACAGCTTCTATCACCATCAGACTGTTGAACAGCTTCTATTACCATCAGACTGTTAAACAGCTTCTATCACCATCAGACTGTTGAACAGCTTCTATTACCATCAGACTGTTAAACAGCTTCTATCACCATCAGACTGTTGAACAGCTTCTATTACCATCAGACTGTTGAACAGCTTCTATTACCATCAGACTGTTGAACAGCTTCTATTACCATCAGACTGTTAAACAGCTTCTATCACCATCAGACTGTTAAACAGCTTACATTACCAGGCCGTCAGACTGACACACACACACACACACACATTCAAATTTTAAAATTCAACCTAAAATGGAATTACACCCTGCAAATCTATACAACCTATTCCACATTTTCAAAATGAAAGAAAGTTATGGAATATTTTCAATTTTTTTTAACAGAAATAACATACTTGAAATATTAATATTTGGACATGTCTTCACCCGCAGAGAAGCACTGTGACATCTGTGTTTCGCTGGGACTCCTAACAACGTTGTACAGCTCTTCAGGAAACAGATAGCCATTGTTTTTTTTGGTCAAAATTCTTCCATTCAATGCTGCTGAAAAACAAAACATTTCAAACGGACAGTGTACCCCACGTGTATCTTGGACATACAACTAATACAAGTTGAAACTTTCATTTCAACTTTAAGAAGCATGACGTAAACTCGCGCTGGTCCGAACAATTGACCTTATTTTAGAGCCCTTCCCCCCAAAAAACGTAATACTTCCAGATCAACCTGTAATATCAATACCATTTGTAAAGAACACTTTCTCCCCTGTCCAACAAAATCAATGACGAGACCTTCATGATGCCCATCTCTGTATGGGTCAAGAAGGCAATGAGCTCCATCTGGTCTTTTTAAAAATGGTGGGAGGGGGAGCGGAACCTATTGTGTGATAGTGAGATGTGGGGAAACAGCTTTTTTTCACTCGATCTGTTCAACATATCACCTTATCGCCTCTAAAATGCAAATAAAACAATTTAAAGAGTTTATATAATGTGTCATTACCTATTTGAAGGTTTGTGTCGAATTTGAATCGGGTTTTTAGAAGGGTGTCTAATGTGATCTTCAGAAGTAAACTTTTGAGAGTCATGATCGCATGCAGTGATGCCGCAAAAAAATGACTAGTTGTCCTCTCCTCTTACCCTGTCCCCGCCCCCTTACCCTGTCCCCGCCCCTTACCCTGTCCCCGCCCCTAATGTGATCTTACCCTGTCCCCGCCCCTTACCCTGTCCCCGCCCCCTTAGCCTGTCCCCGCCCCCTTACCCTGCCCCCTCCCCTTACCCTGTCCCCGCCCCCTTACCCTGTCCCCCTCCCCTTACCCTGTCCCCGCCCCCTTACCCTGTCCCCGCCCCCTTACCCTGTCCCCGCCCCCTTACCCTGTCCCCGCCCCCTTACCCTGTCCCCCCCCTTACCCTGCCCCCTCCCCTTACCCTGTCCCCCTCCCCTTACCCTGCCCCCTCCCCTTACCCTGCCCCCTCCCATTACCCTGTCCCCCTCCCCTTACCCTGTCCCCGCCCCCTTAGCCTGCCCCCTCCCCTTACCCTGTCCCCCTCCCCTTACCCTGTCCCCGCCCCCTTACCCTGTCCCCGCCCCCTTACCCTGTCCCCGCCCCTTACCCTGTCCCCCTCCCCTTAACCTGTCCCCCTACCCCCTTACCCTGTCCCCCTCCCCTTACCCTGTCCCCTCCCCTTACCCTGTCCCTGTCCCCTTACCCTGTCCCCCTCCCCTTACCCTGTCCCTGTCCCTTACCCTGTCCCCCTCCCCTTACCCTGTCCCCCTCCCCTTACCCTGTCCCCGTCCCCTTACCCTGTCCCCTCCCTTACCCTGTCCCCCTCCCCTTACCCTGTCCCCCTCCCCTTACCCTGTCCCCCTCCCCTTACCCTGTCCCCGTCCCCTTAGCCTGTCCCCGCCCCCTTACCCTGTCCCCGCCCCCTTACCCTGTCCCCGTCCCCTTACCCTGCCCCCCTCCCCTTACCCTGTCCCCCTCCCCTTACCCTGTCCCCGCCCCCTTACCCTGTCCCCGCCCCCTTAGCCTGTCCCCGCCCCCTTACCCTGTCCCCCGCCCCCTTACCCTGTCCCCCTCCCCTTACCCTGTCCCCCCCCGTCCCCTTACCCTGTACCCCTCCCCTTACCCTGTCCCTATCTTACCCTGTCCCTGTCCCCGCCCCCTTAGCCTGTCCACGCCCCCTTACCCTGTCCCCTCCCCTTACCCTGTCCCCGCCCCCCTTACCCTGTCCCCTTAGCCTGTCCCCCGCCCCTTACCCTGTACCCCTCCCCCCCCTATCTTACCCTGTCCCCGCCCCCTTAGCCTGTCCCCCGCCCCCTTACCCTGTCCCCCACCCCTTACCCTGTACCCCTCCCCTTACCCTGTCCCCGCTATCTTACCCTGTCCCCGCCCCTTAGCCTGTCCACGCCCCCTTAGCCTGTCCCCGCCCCCTTAGCCTGTCCCCCGCCCCCTTACCCTGTCCCCCACCCCTTACCCTGTACCCCTCCCCTTACCCTGTCCCCGCTATCTTACCCTGTCCCCGCCCCCTTAGCCTGTCCACGCCCCCTTAGCCTGTCCCCGCCCCCTTACCCTGTCCCCGCCCCCTTACCCTGTCCCCCACCCCTTACCCTGTCCCCGTCCCCTTACCCTGTACCCCTCCCCTTACCCTGTCCCGCTATCTTACCCTGTCCCCGCCCCTTAGCCTGTCCACGCCCCCTTACCCTGTCCCCTCCCCTTACCCTGTCCCCGCCCCCTTACCCTGTCCCCGCCCCCTTAGCCTGTCCCCGCCCCCTTAGTCTGTCCCCGCCCCCTTACCCTGTCCCCCGCCCCCTTACCCTGTCCCCCGCCCCCTTACCCTGTCCCCGTCCCCTTACCCTGTACCCCTCCCTTACCTTGTCCCCGCCCCTTTACCCTGTCCCCCTCCGCTTACCCTGGTCCCCTCCCCTCCCCTTACCCTGTCCCGCCCCCCCTTAACCTTGTCCCCGCACCTTTACCCTGTCCCCCTCGCCTTACCCTGTCCCCGCCCCCTTACCTTGTTCCCGCCCCCTTACCCTGTCCTGTCAGTTCTCTCCAATACTATAGAGCCATTTACCATGTCCCCCTCCCTCCCCTGCCCCCTTACCCTGTCCCGCCCCCTTACCCTGTCCCCGCCCCCTTAGCCTGTCCCCGCCCCCTTACCCTGTCCCCGCCCCCTTACCCTGTCCTGTCAGTTCTCTCCAATACTATAAAGCAATTTACCATGTCCCCCTCCCCTTACCCTGTCCCGCCCCCTTACCCTGTCCCCGCCCCCTTACCCTGTCCTGTCAGTTCTCTCCAATACTATAAAGCCATTTACCATGTCCCCCTCCCCTTACCCTGTCCCGCCCCTTACCCTGTCCCCGCCCCCTTACCCTGTCCCCGCCCCCTTACCCTGTCCCCGCCCCCTTACCCTGTCCCACCCCTTACCCTGTCCCCGCCCCCTTACCCTGTCCCCGCCCCCTTACCCTGTCCCCGCCCCCTTACCCTGTCCTGTCAGTTCTCTCCAATACTATAGAGCCATTTACCCTGTCAATCAGTGCCTGAATAGAAACGTAGTTCTCAGCCCAGATGTTTCTTGTCAACACAGTCGCCATTCATTTTCTTTGCAGCCTGTTTTGAATGTCGCGGTTGCTCACTTTTGTACGGAATGGGGTTAGCTTACGCTACATGTGTTATTCAGAGTTTTTTCAAAGGGAGAAATGGCCAAAAACTTTTGTTGTGTGTTTTGTGGCTGGTGCTACCGGTATACAGTTTATCCTATATGCTGGGCTCCTTCTCTCTGTTCTCCTCCTCTCTCACACCATTGTGTGGCTGGCTGGATGACCTTGTTAACTGATAAAAGTGGACTAACCTCTGCATCCCAAACAGAACCGTATTCCCTACATAGTGCACTACTCTTGACCAGGGTATAATACGCAATAGGGGAGCATTTGAAACACAGCCTGAGGGACAGGACACAGACACACACACACACACACACACACACACACACCTGGCCTGTCTCACTTCTTAGGCATGATAACCAACATCAGACCAGTCTAATTGGACCATTGATTGGATGACATGTTTGATGTGAGCCGCCCTAACAAGACAAACAGAGGAGAGAGACAGCAACACACCCCCTCTACCCATCACCCCTCTTCTCCTCATCCCCTCATCCCCTATTCTCCTCATCCACTCATGCCCTCATCCCCTCATCCCCTCTTCTCCTCTTCTCATCTTCCCCTCATCTCCTCTTCCCCTCTTCTCCTCTTCCCCTCTTCTCCTCTTCCCTACTTCTCCTCTTCCCCTCATCCCCTCTTCTCCTCTTCCCCTCTTCTCCTCTTCCCCTCTTCTCCTCTTCCCCTCATCCCCTCTTCCCCTCATCCCCTCTTCTCCTCTTCCCCTCATCCCCTCTTCTCCTCTTCCCCTCTTCTCCTCTTCTCCTCTTCCCCTCATCCCCTCCTCTCCTCTTCCCCTCCTCTCCTCTTCTCCTCTTCCCCTCTTCCCCTCTTCTCCTCTTCTCCTCTTCCCCTCATCCCCTCCTCTCCTCTTCCCTCTTCTCCTCTTCCCCTCTTCTCCTCTTCTCCTCTTCCCCTCATCCCCTCCTCTCCTCTTCCCCTCCTCTCCTCTTCTCATCTTCCCCTCTTTCCCTCTTCTCCTCTTCTCCTCTTCCCCTCATCCCCTCCTCTCCTCTTCCCCTCCTCTCCTCTTCTCCTCTTCCCCTCTTCTCCTCTTCCCATCTTCCCCTCTTCCCCTCTTCCCCTCTTCCCTCTTCTCCTCTTCCCCTCTTCTCCTCTTCCCCTCTTCTCCTCTTCTCCTCTTCTCCTCTTCCCCTCTTCCCCTCATCCCCTCTTCTCCTCTTCCCCTCTTCCCCTCTTCCCCTCTTCTCCTCTTCTCCTCTTCCCCTCATCCCCTCCTCTCCTCTTCCCCTCCTCTCCTCTTCTCCTCTTCCCCTCTTCTCCTCTTCCCATCTTCCCCTCTTCCCATCTTCCCCTCTTCCCCTCTTCCCCTCTTCTCCTCTTCTCCTCTTCTCCTCTTCTCCTCTTCCCCTCTTCCCCTCTTCTCCTCTTCCCCTCTTCCCCTCTTATCCTCTTCCCCTCTTCTCCTCTTCCCATCTTCCCCTCTTCCCCTCTTCCCCTCTTCCCCTCTTCTCCTCTTCCCCTCTTCTCCTCTTCCCCTCTTCCCCTCTTCCCCTCTTCTCCTCTTCTCCTCTTCTCCTCTTCCCCTCTTCTCCTCTTCCCCTCTTCTCCTCTTCTCCTCTTCCCCTCTTCCCCTCTTCCCCTCTTCCCTCTTCTCCTCTTCCCCTCTTCTCCTCTTCCCCTCTTCCCCTCTTCCCCTCTTATCCTCTTCCCCTCTTATCCTCTTCCCCTCTTCTCCTCTTCCCCTCTTCCCCTCTTCCCCTCTTCCCCTCTTCTCCTCTTCCCCTCTTCCCCTCTTCCCCTCTTCTCCTCTTCTCCTCTTCTCCTCTTCCCCTCTTCTCCTCTTCTCCTCTTCTCCTCTTCCCCTCTTCCCCTCTTATCTTCCTCTTCCCCTCTTCTCCTCTTCTTTCCCTTCTTCTCCTCTTCCCCTCTTCCCCTCTTATCCTCTTCTTCCCTCTTCTCCTCTTCCCATCTTCCCCCTCTTCCCCTCTTCCCCTCTTCCCCTCTTCTCCTCTTCCCCTCTTCTCCTCTTCTCCTCTCCCCCTCTTATCCTCTTCCCCTCTTCTCCTCTTCCCATCTTCCCCTCTTCCCCTCTTCCCCTCTTCCCCTCTTCTCCTCTTCCCCTCTTCCCCTCTTCTCCTCTTCTCCTCTTCTCCTCTTCCCTCTTCTCTTCCCTCTTCCCCTCTTCCCCTCTTCTCCTCTTCCCCTCTTCCCCTCTTCTCCTCTTCCCATCTTCCCCTCTTCTCCTCTTCCCCTCTTCCCCTCTTCCCCTCTTCTCCTCTTCTCCTCTTCCCCTTCTCCTCTTCTCTTCTTCCCCTCTTCCCTCTTCTCCTCTTCTTCCTTCTTCTTCCTCTTCTCCTCTTCCCCTCTTCCCCTCTTCTCCTCTTCCCCTCTTCCCTCTTCTCCTCTTCCCTCTTCTCCTCTTCTCTTCTCCTTCCCCTCTTCCCCTCTTCTCCTCTTCTCCTCTTCCCCTCTTCCCCTCTTCTCCTCTTCCCATCTTCCCTCTTCTTCCCTCTTCCCCTCTTTCCTCTTCTCCTCTTCCCTCTTCCCCTCTTCCTCTTCTCTCTTCTTCTTCCCCTCTTCTCCTCTTTCCTCTTCTCCTCTTTCTCCTCTTCCCCTCTTCCCCTCTTCTCCTCTTCCCCTCTTCCTCTTCTCCTCTTCTTCCATCTTCCCCTCTTCCCCTCTTCCCCTCTTCTCCTCTTCTTCCTCTTCCCCTCTTCTCCCTCTTCTCCTCTTCTCCTCTTCCCCTCTTCTCCTCTTCCCTCTCTTCCCTCTTCTCCTCTTCCCCTCTTCCCTCTTCCCCTCTTCTCCTCTTTCTCCTCTTCTCCTCTTCCCCTCTTCCCCTCTTCTCCTCTTCCCTCTTCCCCTCTTCTCCTCTTCTCCCTCTTCTCCTCTTCCCCTCTTCTCCTCTTCCCCTCTTCCCCTCTTCCCTTCTCTTCTCCTCTTCTCCCTTCTTCCCCTCTTATCCTCTTCCCCTCTTCTCCCTCTTCCCATCTTCTCCCTCTCTATCCCTCTTCCCTCTTCCCACATCCCCTCTTCTCCTCTTCCCCTCTTCCCCTCTTCCCTCTTTCTCTTCCCCTCTTTCTCCTCTTCTCTTCTCTTCTTCTCCTCTTCCCCTCTTCCACTCTTCTCTTCTCCTCTCCTCTTCTCCTCTTCTCCTCTTCCCCTCTTCCACTCTTCCCCTTTTCTCCTCTTCCCTCATCCCATCTTCTCCTCTATCCCTCTTCACATCTTTTCCTCTTCCCCTCATCTTCTCTCTTCCCCTCTTCCTCTCTTCCCTTCCACATCCCCTCTTCTCCTCTTCCCCTCTTCCCCTCTACTCTTCTCCTCTTCTCCTCTTCTCCTCTTCCCCTCTTCTCCTCTTCTCCTCTTCTCCTCTTCCCCTCTTCCACTCCTCCCATCTTCTCCTCTATCCCTCTTCACATCTTTTCCTCTTCCCCTCATCCTCTCTTCCCCACATCCCCTCACCACATTTTCCCCTCTTGACACTTCAATATCCAGTTTGTCTACAAATTAATGATTGATATGTTGGATTCACATCTCCATCTCAATAAACAATCTAAGTTTAAAGAATAGCTCGAAATCAAATAAAAAGCACTTCAAACAAGGTCTGACTTGATATAGCCTTATTCTTCAACTTAAATGTTGGTATAAGATGGAGACATGAATCTGACATATTACTAATATATGCCATTTAGCAGACGCTTTTATCCAAAGCGACTTACAGTCATGTGTGCATACATTCTACGTATGGGTGGTCCCGGGAATCGAACCCACTACCCTGGCGTTACAAGCGCCATGCTCTACCAACTGAGCTACAGAAGGACTTGTAGATTCAGTTTTTAAATCAACCGACCATCCTTCATATACAGGACAGTATCTAAAGGTAAAAGTTAAATATTCATATCCTCAAAAAAATATATATAAGTGCAACATGCAACAATTTCAAAGATTTTACTGAGTTACAGTTCATATAAGGAAATCAGTCAATTAAAATGAATTCATTCGGCCCTAATCTATGGATTTCACATGACTGGGCAGGGGTGCAGCCATGCAAAGGCATAAGGCCACCCATTTGGCAGTCAGGCCCACCCACTTGGTAGTCAGGCCCACCCACTTGGTAGTCAGGCCCACCCACTTGGCAGTCAGGCCCACCCACTTGGCAGCCAGGCCCACCCACTTGGTAGTCAGGCCCACCCACTTGGCAGTCAGGCCCACCCACTTGGCAGTCAGGCCCACTTGGCAGTTACTTGGCAGTCAGGCCCACCCACTTGGCAGCCAGGCCCACCCATTTGGTAGTCAGGCCCACCCACTTGGCAGTCAGGCCCACCCACTTGGCAGTCAGGCCCACCCACTTGGCAGTCAGGCCCACCCACTTGGCAGTCAGGCCCACCCACTTGGCAGTCAGGCCCACCCACTTGGTAGTCAGGCCCACCCACTTGGCAGTCAGGCCCACCCACTTGGTAGTCAGGCCCACCCACTTGGCAGCCAGGCCCACCCACTTGGCAGCCAGGCCCACCCACTTGGCAGTCAGGCCCACCCACTTGGCAGTCAGGCCCACCCACTTGGTAGTCAGGCCCACCCACTTGGCAGTCAGGCCCACCCACTTGGTAGTCAGGCCCACCCACTTGGCAGTCAGGCCCACCCACTTGGCAGTCAGGCCCACTTACTTGGCAGTCAGGCCCACCCACTTGGTAGTCAGGCCCACCCACTTGGCAGTCAGGCCCACCCACTTGGCAGTCAGGCCCACCCACTTGGTAGCCAGGCCCACCCACTTGGCAGCCAGGCCCACCAACTTGGCAGCCAGGCCCAGCCACTGGGTAGCCAGGCCCACCCACTTAGCAGCCAGGCCCAGGCACTGGGTAGCCAGGCCCAGCCAATCAGGTTTACTTTTTCCACACAAAAGGGCTTTATTACAGACAGAAATACTCCTCATACCCCTCAACCTCACTCCACATTTACCAGTCAACAGTTTAGACTCATCGACTCATTCAAACGTTTCTTTCTTTATTTTTACTGTCGTCTACATTGTAGAATAACAGTGAAGACATCAAAACTATGAAATAACACTCAGGAATCACATCATAACCCCACCAAAAAATATATATTTTATATTGGAGATTCTTTAGAGTAGCCACCCTTTGCCTTGATGACAGCCTACAGAAAAACACTTGAATGAGTAGGTGTGTCCAAGCCTTGGACTGATACCGTTTGTGAAATCAGAGGAAAATGATTTTCTGGTACACATTGTGCACATTGAGCCACAGCTCTTCTTTCCCTGAAAAGGAGTCAGCTCACTTCTTTATTCTAGTACATCTACCCACGTGGTCGTGTGTTTGTTGTTGTTACTGTAACACAACAGACAACCTTAAATATCTCTGCTCTGCTCCTGCTCTGCTAGCTGGGGCTGTACATAACATCGTCTATGTAGTTGGGTCCATCGTCTGATTCTGAGCCCAGGAGAGAAGCGGGTGACGCAAAGCAACGTATTTTTAGAATTGTTTGAATTTCAAATGTATCCATCTGGTTGGTTGATCACTCTCATGAGTCGACTGTTTCCACTGCAGAGTTCTAGAGCTTTGAGGTGGCATGCTGGAACACTAGAATTTCTAAAGCATGTCACTGTGTTCCATATCTCTCTCAGAGCTTTAGCTTTCTCTGTAGTTGGAGTCTACGCTTGACTTGGCAGTGGGAAGGAAAAACAAGTACTGGTCGTGTTTTAAACCACATTTTAAAAAAGGTTTCTCTGAGGGGACATCTTAAAACAATCCAGATGACAATACCATTCCCTCTAATGAAAATACATTAAAATGACAAACACAAATCACCCTTCTCTCATGCAGGACCTCTCTCTCTCTCTCTCTCCTTTTATTTCAATTCTTGTTTTAGCTGCATAATCTGCATAATCTGAAAATGAGAGTCTACGACATTGGGGGAGGGGATACGAAGCTAAGATATGGAATTCTGGATCATTCTGCTGTTTGATTTGGAATTTTAAGACACCTTTAGCTTTCAAAAGATATATAGAGAAATGAAAGCCCACACTGTAGAAACGCATTGAATAACAAATTCATGAATGGCTAAAATCAAGAATAGACTGACAACTTTCAGAAGAAAGGTCTTCGTTTCTGGCAATTTTGAGCATGTAATCGAGCCGTCCAGATACTCATATAGTCTATAAGAAGGCCAGTTTTATTGCTTATTTAACAGGACAACAGTTTTCAGCTGTGCTAACATATTTGCAGAAGGGTTATCTAGTGTGCCATTGGAACACAGGAGTGATGGTTGCTGATAATGAGCCTCTGTACGCCTATGTAGATATCCCATTCATAATCAACCGTTTCCAGCTACAACAGTCATTTATAACATTATCAATGCCTACACTGTATTTCTGATGAAATTTATGATATTTTAATGGACCAAAGAAATTGCTTTTCTTTCAAAAACATTGACATTTCTAAGTGACCCCAAACTATTGAATGGTAGTGTAAATATTTAGCCTATAGAAATAGATATATAGCCTATACATATAGATGTAGCCTATAGATATAGCCTTTAGATATAGATATAGCCTTTAGATGTAGATATAGCCTATATATAGCCTACAGATATATCCTAGAGATATAGATATAACCAACAGATATAGCCTATATATACACACATATATATATATATAGATATATCCTGTAGATGTAGATATAGCCTATATATGTATAGATATAGCCTATTGACATAGATATAGCCTGTATATACATATACATATATATATATAGTCAATAGATATTGAGTTATGTGCAAAGGCTTTAGGCAGGTGTAAAAAAATAAAGTAAGAATGTTTTCAAATGCTACCCTTTCAGAATTAGACATTTTAATAGTTTATATTCATCAGTGATAAAAATGCAAAGTGAGTGTACAGAAGAAACATCTACATCAAATCCATAATTGGTGTGACCACCCTTTGCATTAAATACAGCATCAATTCTTCTCGGTACACTTGCACACCGGTTTTGAAGGAATTCTGCAGGTAGGTTGGCCCAAACATCTTGGAGAACTAACCACAGTTCCTCTGTGGATTTAGGCAGGCTCAGATGCTTCTCCCTCGTCATGTAATCCCAGACAGACTCCCATGATGTTGAGATCAGGGCAATGCCATCACTTCCAGGACTCTTTGTTCTTCTTTACGCTGAATATAGTTCTTAATGTATGTTTGGGGTCGTTGTCATGTTGCAGAATACATTTGGGGCCAGTCAGATGCCTCCCTAATAGTATTGCGTGATGGATAAGTATTTGTCTGTACTTCTCAGCACTGAGGAGTGTAAGGGTTTTCGTCCTCCTCTTCGGAGGACCAATATGCGGCGTGTTAAGTGTCCATATTTTTTTTATGAAACACATGAACTGAACACTCCATACAAAACAGTGAATAACAAAAACTGAAAACAGTACCGTCTGGTGCATAGACACAAAGACAGGAAACAATCACCCACAAAACAACAGTGAAACCCAGGCTACCTAAGTATGATCCTCAATCATAGACAACCAGGCTACCTAAGTATGATCCTCAATCATAGACAACCAGGCTACCTAAGTATGATCCTCAATCATAGACAACCAGGCTACCTAAGTATGATCCTCAATCAGAGACACCCAGGCTACCTAAGTATGATCCTCAATCATAGACAACCAGGCTACCTAAGTATGATCCTCAATCATAGACAACCAGGCTACCTAAGTATGATCCTCAATCAGAGACACCCAGGCTACCTAAGTATGATCCTCAATCAGAGACACCCAGGCTACCTAAGTATGATCCTCAATCAGAGACACCCAGGCTACCTAAGTATGATCCTCAATCATAGACAACCAGGCTACCTAAGTATGATCCTCAATCAGAGACAACTAACGACACCTGCCTCTGATTGAGAACCATACTAGGCCGAACACAGATAAACAACCGAGACACACAAAATATAGAATGCCCACCCAACTCACGTCCTGACCGACCAAAACAAACAATTAACACAATAACTAGGGTCAGAACGTGACAAGGAGACCATTCATTCTGACCAAATCCCCAACTCCATTTGCAGAAAGGCAGCCCCAAACTTGCAAGGAACCTCCACCATGCCCTGTGTTGAAGGGTCCAGCCCTTCTCCAGCCCTTTGGCGAAGGTTCCAGCCCTTCTCCAGCCCTTTGGCGAAGGTTCCAGCCCTTCTCCAGTCCTGTGGCGAAGGTTCCAGCCCTTCTCCAGCCCTTTGGCGAAGGTTCCAGCCCTTCTCCAGCCCTTTGGCGAAGGTTCCAGCCCTTCTCCAGCCCTGTGGCGAAGGTTCCAGCCCTTCTCCAGCCCTTCGGCGAACAAACTGCCTCCTGCTGAAGCCAAATGTTTCAAATGTTAACTCATCAGTCTAGAGGACCTGCTGCAATTTTTCTGCACCTCAGTTCCTGTGTTTTCGTGCATAGTTCAGGCGCTTGGCCTTGGCTCCACATCGGAGGTATGTTTTTTTTTTGGGCCGCGAGTCTTGCATGAAGCCAACTTCGGACGAGACTTCTCCGGACAGTAGATGGGTGTACTGGGTCCCACTGTTTTCTGCCAATTCAGAGCTGATGGCACTGCTGGACATCTTCCGGTTGTGAAGAGAAGTAAGCATGATGTGTCTTTCATCTGCTGCGGTAAGTGTCCTTGGCCGACCACTGCGTCTACGGTCCTCAACGTTGTCCGTTTCTTTGTGCTTCTTCAAAAGAGCTTGGACAGCACATCTGGAAACCCCCGTCTGCCTTGACATGGCTGCCTGGGAGAGACCTTTGCTGATTCAGTATAAATACCTTCTGTCTTGCTGCTGTGCTCAGTCTTGCCATGGTGTATGACTTTTGACAGTGAACTGTCTTCACCTTGTTAGCTGAGTTTGGCTGTTCCCTCACCCACTTCTATTCCTCCTACACAGCTGTTTCTGTTTCAGTTCATGATTTGTGTTTCAACCTATTTAATGAAATGATGAAAAGTAGCACCTGTTTGGTATAATTGTTTAATCATACACCTTGACTATATGCCTTACAAAATCCCTGACTTTGTGCGAGTGTACCGAGAAGAATTGATGCTGTATTTAATGCAAAGGGTGGTCACACCAATTATTGATTTCGTGTAGATTTTTCTTCTATTCACTCATTGCGCATTTTGTTAATTGATTAATATAATCTATTAACATGTCTATTTCTGAAATAATTTACAGCATTTGTTTCACACCAGCCTAAAACCTGTTGCACTCTAATGTATATCCTATATATCTATATAACCAATAGATATGGCCTACAGCAATGCATTCGGAAATCATTCAGATCTCTATTTTTTCCCCCCACATTTTCATGGGGATTTTTGTTGTTATGTAAATTAGATTGAAGCGCCGGCGCATCAATGGACTCCAGGTGTTATCTGTATTATCTCTATTACCTGTAACACATAATTACAGTAAATACGAGTTCCAAACGGCACTCTATTCCGTACGCAGTGAACGACTGTTGACCAGAGATCTATAGGGTCCTGGTCTAAAAGTAGTGCACTTTTAAGGGAACGGTGCCATTTGGGACAGAACCCTAGGAGAAAGAAAGGGCCTCATCATGCCTCACTATGACAGGACTAAAGCGGTAATGAATGAATGGGAGCGCCAAGCACTCGACATTTCTCTGATTCTTTAATTGAACATTTCATTTCAGCCAGAAGAAATGGAAAAGGTCAGAGGAGAGGAGAGAAGGGGAGAGGAGAGGAGAGGAGGGGGGAGAAGAGGAGAGGAGGGGGAGGAGAGGAGAGGAGAGCAGGGGAGAGGAGAGGACAGCAGGGGAGAGAATGTGAGAGAAGGGGAGAGGAGAGAAGGGGAGAAGAGAGGAAAGGAGAGGAGAGAAGGGGAGAAGAGAGGAAATGAGAGGGGAGGAGAGGAGAAGAGAGAAGGGGAGAAGAGAGGAGAGAAGGGGAGAGCAGAAAAGGGGAGAGGAGAGGAAATGGAAGAGGAGAGAATGGGAGAGGAGAGGAGAAAAGGAGAGAGGAGAGGGGAGAAGGGGAGATGAGAGGAGAAAAGGGGAGAGGAGAGGGGAGGGAGGGGAGGAGAAGAGAGAAGGGGAAGGGAGAAGAGAGGAGAAGAGAGGAGAGGAGGGGACATGAGCAGGGGGAGAGGAGAAGAGAGGAGGGGACAAGAGCAGGGGGAGAAGAGAGGAGAGAAGGGGAGTGGAGAGGAAAGGAGAGGAGAGAAGGGGAGAAGAGAGGAAATGAGAGGGGAGGAGAGGAGAAGCGAGAAGTGGAGAAGAGAGGAGAGAAGGGGAGAGTAGAAAAGGGGAGCGGAGAGGAAATGAAAGGGTAGGAGAGGAGAGAAGGGGAGAGGAGAAAATGGGAGAGGAGGGGAGAAAAGGAGAGAGGAGAGGGGAGGGAGGGGAGGAGAAGAGAGACGGGGAAGGGAGAAGAGAGGAGAAGAGAGGAGAGGAGGGGACTTGAGCAGGGGGAGAGGAGAAGAGAGGAGAGGAGGGGACAAGAGCAGGGGGAGAGGAGAGGAGAGGAGAGGAGAGGAGAGGAGAGGAGAGGAGAGGAGAGGAGAGGAGAGGAGGAGAGGGAGAGGAGAGGAGAGGGAGAGGAGAGGAGAGGAGAGGAGAGGAGAGGAGAGGAGAAGAGACAGACAGACAGACAGAAAGACAGAAGGAGAGAGCGGAACATGCTGCTTTGATGGCCATTGTAAATCATTTTTAAATGTCCTCTGTTTCTGTATGTTGTTTGTTATCAAGGCTTTCTGCTTTGAGACGTTGAAGGCTTTCTGCTTTGAGAATCTGAAGGTTTTCGGCTTTGAGACGCTGAGGGGATGTTTATTCCCTCGTCTCTACACCGATTCTTCTCCACGTTCGTTTGATATACGGATTTCTGTATCTGTAAAGAAATATTCTGTCTGTGTCTGTGTGTGTGTGTGTGTGTGTGTGTGTGTGTGTGTGTGTGTGTGTGTGTGTGTGTGTGTGTGTGTGTGTGTGTGTGTGTGTGTGTGTGTGTGTGTGTGTGTGTGTGCGTGCGTGCGTGCGTGCGTGCGTGTGTGTGTGTGTGTGTGTGTGTGTGTGTGTGTGTGTGTGTGTGTGTGTGTGTGTGCATGTGTGCGTGTGCTTTCATATAGTTGTGTGTGTGCACTCGTGCGTGTGTGCGCTCTGTGTATGTGTCTATGCAATATGATTATGCTGCTGACAGAGGGAAATCAATTGGTGGAAAACAAAATCACTCTTGGACAATAGAAATGTATTTTATTAATTTATATCTTCTCTGAAAGCCAGGAGTTGAGGTTATTTCAAGCATCTCTCCATTATCAGGGAAGACATCAACTAGTAAAAGACATTCGTATCATCTTGGATTCACAGATATACAGACAGATCTACAGACTGATCTACAGACACATCTACAGACACATCTACAGACAAATCTACAGACAGATCTACAGAGATATATACAGTCAGGTCTACAAACAGGTCTACAGTCAGATCTACAGTCAGATATATAGACAGATCTACAGACAGATCTACAGACAGATATACAGTCAGATCTACAGACAGATATACAGACAGTTCTACAGACAGATATACAGTCAGTTCTACAGACAGATATACAGTCAGTTCTACAGACAGATAAACAGGCAGATCTACAGACAGACCAACAGACTGATCTATAGTCAGATCTACAGTCAGATCTACAGTCAGATCTAGAGACATGTCTACAGTCAGATCTATAGTCAGATCTATAGTCAGATCTACAGACATGTCTACAGTCAGATCTATAGTCAGATCTACAGACAGATCTACAGTCAGATCTACAGTCAGATCTACAGTCAGATCTACAGACAGATCTACAGTCAGATCTACAGTCAGATCTACAGACATGTCTACAGTCAGATCTATAGTCAGATCTACAGACAGATCTATAGACAGATCTACAGTCAGATCTACAGTCAGATCTAGAGACATGTCTACAGTCAGATCTACAGACAGATCTACAGACAGATCTATAGTCAGATCTACAGTCAGATCTATAGTCAGATCTACAGTCAGATCTACAGACAGATATACAGTCAGATATACAGACAGATCTACAGTCAGATCTACAGACAGATCTACAGACAGATATACAGACAGATCTACAGACAGATCTACAGTCAGATCTACAGACAGATCTACAGACAGATCTACAGTCAGATCTACAGTCAGATCTACAGACAGGTCTACAGTCAGATCTACAGACAGATCTACAGTCAGATCTACAGACAGATCTACAGTCAGATCTACAGACAGATCTACAGACAGATATACAGACAGATATACAGTCAGATCTACAGTCAGATCTACAGACAGATCTACAGACAGATCTACAGTCAGATCTACAGTCAGATCTACAGACAGATCTACAGACAGATATACAGACAGATATACAGACAGATATACAGACAGATATACAGTCAGATATACAGACAGATCTACAGTCAGATCTACAGTCAGATCTACAGACAGATCTACAGTCAGATCTACAGTCAGATCTACAGTCAGATCTACAGACAGATATACAGACAGATCTACAGTCAGATCTACAGTCAGATCTATAG
This sequence comes from Oncorhynchus keta, assembly GCF_023373465.1. Lineage (NCBI taxonomy): Eukaryota > Metazoa > Chordata > Actinopteri > Salmoniformes > Salmonidae > Oncorhynchus > Oncorhynchus keta. The sequence goes on along the minus strand of NC_068430.1, from coordinate 3,157,948 downwards.
TCAGATCTACAGTCAGATCTACAGTCAGATCTATAGTCAGATCTATAGACAGATATACAGTCAGATCTACAGTCAGATCTACAGTCAGATCTACAGTCAGATCTACAGTCAGATCTACAGCCAGATCTACAGACAGATCTACAGTCAGATCTACAGACAGATATACAGACAGATATACAGACAGATCTACAGTCAGATCTATAGTCAGATCTACAGTCAGATCTACAGTCAGATATATAGACAGATCTACAGACAGATCTACAGACAGATCTACAGACAGATATACAGTCAGATCTACAGACAGATCTACAGTCAGATATACAGACAGTTCTACAGACAGATATACAGTCAGTTCTACAGACAGATATACAGTCAGTTCTACAGACAGATATACAGACAGATAAATAAGCAGATCTACAGTCAGATCTACAGTCAGATCTATAGTCAGATCTATAGACATGTCTACAGTCAGATCTATAGTCAGATCTAGAGACATGTCTACAGTCAGATCTACAGTCAGATCTACAGACAGATCTATAGTCAGATCTACAGACATGTCTACAGTCAGATCTATAGTCAGATCTATAGACAGGTATACAGTCAGATCTACAGTCAGATCTACAGTCAGATCTAGAGACATGTCTACAGTCAGATCTACAGCCAGATCTACAGACAGATCTACAGTCAGATCTACAGTCAGATCTACAGTCAGATCTATAGTCAGATCTACAGTCAGATCTACAGACAGATCTACAGTCAGATCTACAGTCAGATCTACAGACAGATATACAGTCAGATATACAGACAGATCTACAGTCAGATCTACAGACAGATCTACAGTCAGATATACAGACAGATCTACAGACAGATATACAGTCAGATCTACAGTCAGATCTACAGACAGATCTACAGTCAGATCTATAGTCAGATCTACAGACAGATATACAGTCAGATATACAGACAGATCTACAGTCAGATCTACAGACAGATCTACAGACAGATATACAGTCAGATCTCCAGACAGATATACAGTCAGATATACAGACAGTTCTACAGACAGATATACAGTCAGTTCTACAGACAGATATACAGTCAGTTCTACAGACAGATAAATAAGCAGATCTACAGACAGACCAACAGACTGATCTATAGTCAGATCTACAGTCAGATCTACAGTCAGATCTACAGACATGTCTACAGTCAGATCTATAGTCAGATCTACAGACAGATCTACAGTCAGATCTACAGACAGATCTACAGTCAGATCTACAGTCAGATATACAGACAGATCTACAGTCAGATCTATAGTCAGATCTACAGACATGTCTACAGTCAGATCTATAGTCAGATCTATAGTCAGATCTATAGACAGGTATACAGTCAGATCTACAGTCAGATCTATAGTCAGATCTACAGACAGATCTATAGTCAGATCTACAGACAGATCTACTGACATGTCTACAGTCAGATCTACAGACAGATCTACAGTCAGATCTATAGTCAGATCTACAGTCAGATCTACAGACAGATCTACAGACAGATCTACAGACAGATCTATAGTCAGATCTACAGTCAGATCTACAGACAGATCTAGAGACATGTCTACAGTCAGATCTACAGTCAGATCTACAGACAGATCTACAGACATGTCTACAGTCAGATCTACAGACAGATCTACAGTCAGATCTACAGTCAGATCTACAGACAGATCTATAGTCAGATCTACAGTCAGATCTACAGACAGATCTATAGTCAGATCTACAGTCAGATCTACAGACAGATATACAGTCAGATATACAGACAGATCTACAGTCAGATCTACAGACAGATCTACAGTCAGATATACAGACAGATCTCCAGACAGATATACAGTCAGATATACAGACAGATCTCCAGACAGATCTTTTGGGGGATTTTCCAGAAAATGTGTGGCCATTAATCACTCCAGAGGAGCCAGAAAGAATACTGCATTCTATATGTTCCCTGGGTCATGAGACACCATCATACATGACACTGTCTGGGGACTGGACATGACACTGTCTGGGGAGGGGACATGACACTGTCTGGGGAGGGGACATGACACTGTCTGGGGAGTGGACATGACACTGTCTGGGGAGGGGACATGACACTGTCTGGGGAGTGGACATGACACTGTCTGGGGAGGGGACATGACACTGTCTGGGGAGGGGACATGACACTGTCTGGGGAGGGGACATGACACTGTCTGGGGAGTGGACATGACACTGTCTGGGGAGGGGACATGACACTGTCTGGGGAGGGGACATGACACTGTCTGGGGAGTGGACATGACACTGTCTGGGGACTGGACATGACACTGTCTGGGGAGGGGACATGACACTGTCTGGGGACTGGACATGACACTGTCTGGGGAGGGGACATGATACTGTCTGGGGAGTGGACATGACACTGTCTGGGGAGTGGACATGACACTGTCTGGGGAGGGGACATGACACTGTCTGGGGAGAGGACATGACACTGTCTGGGGAGTGGACATGACACTGTCTGAGGAGGGGACATGACACTGTCTGGGGACATGACACTGTCTGGGGACATGACACTGTCTGGGGACATGACACTGTCTGGGGAGGGGACATGACACTGTCTGGGGACATGACACTGTCATGACACTGTCTGGGGAGGGGACATGACACTGTCTGGGGAGGGGACATGACACTGTCTGGGGACTGGACATGACACTGTCTGGGGAGTGGACATTACACTGTCTGGGGAGGGGACATGACACTGTCTGGGGAGTGGACATGACACTGTCTGGGGAGGGGACATGACACTGTCTGGGGAGTGGACATGACACTGTCTGGGGAGTGGACATGACACTGTCTGGGGAGTGGACATGACACTGTCTGGGGAGGGGACATGACACTGTCTGGGGAGGGGACATGACACTGTCTGGGGAGTGGACATGACACTGTCTGGGGAGGGACATGACACTGTCTGGGGAGGGGACATGACACTGTCTGGGGAGTGGACATGACACTGTCTGGGGAGGGGACATGACACTGTCTGGGGAGGGGACATGACACTGTCTGGGGAGGGGACATGACACTGTCTGGGGACATGACACTGTCTGGGGAGGGGACATGACACTGTCTGGGGAGGGACATGACACTGTCTGGGGAGGGGACATGACACTGTCTGGGGACATGACACTGTCTGGGGAGGGGACATGACACTGTCTGGGGAGGGGACATGACACTGTCTGGGGAGGGGACATGACACTGTCTGGGGAGGGGACATGACACTGTCTGGGGACATGACACTGTCTGGGGAGGGGACATGACACTGTCTGGGGAGGGACATGACACTGTCTGGGAAGTGGACATGACACTGTCTGGGGAGGGACATGACACTGTCTGGGGACATGACACTGTCTGGGGAGTGGACATTACACTGTCTGGGGAGGGGACATGACACTGTCTGGGGAGGGGACATGACACTGTCTGGGGAGGGGACTTGACACTGTCTGGGGACATGACACTGTCTGGGGACATGACACTGTCTGGGGAGGGACATGACACTGTCTGGGGACTGGACATGAAACTGTCTGGGGAGGGGACATGACACTGTCTGGGGAGTGGACATGACACTGTCTGGGGAGGGGACTTGACACTGTCTGGGGACATGACACTGTCTGGGGACATGACACTGTCTGGGGAGTGGACATGAAACTGTCTGGGGAGTGGACATGACACTGTCTGGGGAGGGGACATGACACTGTCTGGGGAGGGACATGACACTGTCTGGGGAGTGGACATGACACTGTCTGGGGAGGGGACATGACACTGTCTGGGGAGTGGACATGACACTGTCTGGGGACTGGACATGACACTGTCTGGGGAGGGGACATGACACTGTCTGGGGAGGGGACATGACACTGTCTGGGGAGTGGACATGACACTGTCTGGGGAGTGGACATGACACTGTCTGGGGAGTGGACATGACACTGTCTGGGGAGTGGACATGACACTGTCTGGGGAGGGGACATGACACTGTCTGGGGGGAGGGACATGACACTGTCTGGGGAGTGGACATGACACTGTCTGGGGAGGGGACATGACACTGTCTGGGGAGGGGACATGACACTGTCTGGGGAGTGGACATGACACTGTCAGGGGAGGGGACATGACACTGTCTGGGGAGGGGACATGACACTGTCTGGGAGGGGACATGACACTGTCTGGGGACATGACACTGTCTGGGGAGGGGACATGACACTGTCTGGGGAGGGGACATGACACTGTCTGGGAGGGACATGACACTGTCTGGGGACATGACACTGTCTGGGGACATGACACTGTCTGGGGAGGGGACATGACACTGTCTGGGGAGGGGACATGACACTGTCTGGGGAGGGGACATGACACTGTCTGGGGAGGGGACATGACACTGTCTGGGGACATGACACTGTCTGGGGAGGGGACATGACACTGTCTGGGGAGGGGACATGACACTGTCTGGGAAGTGGACATGACACTGTCTGGGGAGGGGACATGACACTGTCTGGGGACATGACACTGTCTGGGGAGTGGACATTACACTGTCTGGGGAGGGGACATGACACTGTCTGGGGAGGGGACATGACACTGTCTGGGGAGGGGACATGACACTGTCTGGGGACATGACACTGTCTGGGGACATGACACTGTCTGGGGAGGGGACATGACACTGTCTGGGGACTGGACATGACACTGTCTGGGGAGTGGACATGACACTGTCTGGGGAGGGGACATGACACTGTCTGGGGAGGGGACATGACACTGTCTGGGGACTGGACATGACACTGTCTGGGGACTGGACATGAAACTGTCTGGGGACTGGACATGACACTGTCTGGGGACTGGACATGAAACTGTCTGGGGACATGACACTGTCTGGGGAGGGGACATGACACTGTCTGGGGAGTGGACATGACACTGTCTGGGGACTGGACATGACACTGTCTGGGGACTGGACATGAAACTGTCTGGGGACTGGACATGAAACTGTCTGGGGACTGGACATGAAACTGTCTGGGGACTGGACATGACACTGTCTGGGGACTGGACATGAAACTGTCTGGGGAGGGGACATGACTGTTTATTTTTGAACTATTGCCACAGCTCTAAAGTTTCCATGACCCATTGTGAAACCAAATTAAAATGAGTGCAAGCAACAAAGGACAACGGTGGCTAAATGCCAGAGGAGATTAATCACAAAGAGGAGTTACTATGTGTGTGTGGGTACTTAAGATGTAACTTGTCTAAAGAGTGTGTACCAAGCCTGGAAAGGTAGAACCAGCTTGGCTTGTATTATATTGTAATTACAAGTCTCTTTGAACTCACAGGCTCCGGTATTTTGAGAAATTATTATTGACTGAATATTTCCCTTGTCGTAAACGATGAGATTGCCAGGAGTGACAAAGAGGGACCAAAGACGGTGAAAATCTACAGCTGCAGACGAGCTTCTTGGACAGACTGCACAACAACAACAACAACAACAACAACAACAACAACAACAACAACAACAACAACAAAGACGGTAAGCCGATTGCTGCATTTTGTCCTCTAGGAACAGATAACAGATGTATATCGTACTCTCCTCGCGTTGTGTTTTCTCCAAGTAAATCACATCAGCCAGTGGTCCCAGTTGAGCATCATTTATTTCTGTTGCTGTTGTTAAATGGGAAACAGCACGCTGGTTGTGCAGGGCTTAACGGAATTGATGTATATGAAAATAGGATGTGGAATCTAGGAATCTGCCTCAGCGGTATGTCACCGAGTGCGTCTCTCCAAAATTGACGAACCAAATAAATATTGGGAGCGTTTGAGTTCAACGAAATGCGAAAATGTAGGGGGAATTTCAACCTTTTGAGGGTTGAAACAGTGAAAATAGAGTAATTGGTGTGTGTGACCAATGGCAGAGGGCTCATATGATGCTTTTTCCGGTGGTTCACGTGACCAGTTTGTTCAGTCTGTTTGAGTTGTGACCGTTGTTGTCTCATTCAGTTTGGCTGGACATGTTTGTTTAGACCTGTTTTAGATTGCGCTCAAAACGCCATTTATCTTATTCAGTCAGTCCGAGTCAGGTGGTTCATTCAATTCATCCGGCTCACTGAGTCGCTCAGTTGGAATGGATGTTCAGTCTCGTATCTGTCTGATCCTGTTGACTGTTCTGTTCAATCTAGTTTGGAGTGGCAACTGGCTATCTGCATGGCCGAATAAAATGAAATAGAAATCCTATAAGAATGCCTATCGTGTTGAGGAAGTGTATCGATATTGTTATTTAAATAGGTGAAAATCCTGTATAATATTGCCTTTTCTGTGTCGTGAGAGTGAATCAGAAATTGCAAATGCTCCATTTGACATAGGAAGTGTGTAGGAGATACCCTATACGATTGTTTATCGTGTTGAGGAAGTGTATCGATATTGTTAATTAAATAGGTGAAAATCCCGTATAATATTGCCTTTTCTGCGTCGATGAAGTGAATCAGAAGAGTACTGTATAATCAGGTTGTTTAGGAAAAGTGTGAAAAGTTTATAAAAGTGAGTGTGAAAGGTTCGCTGCTGTTGTGGGATAAAAAGGTTGAGCGCCTCTCCTCAACCGTCACTTGATCTGATGAAGGTGACGCTTCCAGTCCTGCACTAGGGGGGAGGTGAATGTGGTTGGTACATAAATACCCATTAAAGGAATATGATACTAAAAGATTGAGCAGTTGGGATAAATTGTAAAATACATAAACATCACAGTAACTTAGTAATGAATGTCAAGATTACATCAGCTAATTAGAGAAAGATAATAAATAATGTGGATATAAATAGGAGAGAAGTCTTGAACAGATCATTAAAGATTTTCATCCCTGGATCTGTAGGGAGTAATAGAAGAATACGATAAAGTGGTTTTAATGAAGAGAATAGCACAATAAAACAAAACTAGGGAGCAAAGAATAAATACGAATAAGGAGAGGTTTGGAAAATATACATGTATTTTATACCGTTTTAAAGGTAATCTTGTTGTTAATCCCACCACAGTGTCAGATTTCAAATAGGCTTTACAGCGAAAGCACCACAAGCACCACAAACTTATGTTAAAATGAATCACTAATTAATCCCTAACCTTTGATGATCTTCATCAGATGACACTCATAGGACTTCATGTTACACAATACATGTATGTTCATATTCATATTTATATGAAAAAAATCTGAGTTTACATTGGCGCGTTACGTTCACTAGTACCAAAAACATCCAGTGATATTGCAGAGAGCCACATCATTTTACAGAAATATACGAATGCACTCCCAGGCATCCTAGTTCCACATGAAATGTTTGATTTGTTCGATAATGTTCATTATTTATGTCCAAGTAGCTACTTTAGTTAGGGTGGTTAGTACACATATCCAATTGCTTGTGCAGGTCCAGCCGAACTTCGGACAAAAACTTCAAAAAGTTAGATTACAGGTGGAGGAAACTTGTCAAACGAAGTATAGAATCAACCTTTAGGAAGTTGTTATCATAAATCTTCAATAACGTTCCAACCAGAGAATTCCATTGTCTGTAGAAAAGCCATAGAACGCAGGTCGCTATCATGTGAAATGCGCGTGACCAGGACCTGGTTCTCTGCCAGACCACTGACTCAAACAGCTCCCATCCGACCCCAGATCACAGTAGAAGCCTCATTCAAGTTTCTAAAGACTGTTGACATCTAGTGGAAGCCTTAGGAAGTGGAACATAACCAATATCCCACTGTATCTACAATAGGGGCTGGGTTGAAAATCGACCAACCTCAGATTTCCCACTTCCTGTTTGGATTTCTTCTAAGGTTTTTTGCCTGCCATATGAGTTCTGTTATACTCACAGATATCATTCAAACAGTTTTAGAAACTTCAGAGTGTTTTCTATCCAATACTACTAATAATATGCATATATTAGCAACTGGGACTGAGGAGCTGGCTGTTTACTCTGGGAAGCTCTGGGCACCTTTCATCCAAGCTACTCAATACTGCCACTGCAGCCATAAGAAGTTTATAATGGAGATTCATTTCAAATTATGAATTCAGGGAGGCAATTATGAATTGGAACAATCACATTTAACCAGAAATCAGAAGCTCAATATAACAGCGTGTTGATGTTAGAGTTCTATCAGCGTAATTGCACTAACTGGACTATTTTGAGAATGTGTAAAATGGGGTACACAGTAAAGTCATTCAGACAATTTTGTTCAGATTTCAAAGCACTAGTTTGGATGTGCCAGAGTGCAGAATAAATGATGAGTTTACAAATGCTCAAAGTCGGATTGAATATTGCCAATGTCAGTAAAACAGTCAGGTATATAATGTAATTTGAATTATTGCCAGGAGCACAGTTAGTCACCATCATTTTTAACAACAAGTAAAGAGCCTAACCCGTGTAGAATGGAGGGTGACGATGTATTCTCTTGTTTATATCTGGAAGTAGTGTTAGCTAAATTAGCTAGCCAACTTTAGCCAGTTAGCTTGGGTGCTTAACTGCCTTGAGGTAAAAAAAAATATTAGGTATTCTGATTCAGAAAGTTTGGATTAACCCTGTTCTTAGCAGGTTTTGGGGATGAATAATCCTGGTGAGAATGACAGTGGATATTAGGAAACATATTTCAATGGGCAGTATATATGGGCGAGAGCACAAATAATGTTTACGAATAGTCTAACTTTGTATCAAACAATCGCTAAAAGTTTTACATTTGGAGGTTCTATGTTGATACATTATGTAAACTATGTGGTAGAGCAGGGACACAAGGAATTATAGCTATGGTAAAGTACTACTGATGAAACGAGAACATATTTTGGGGGTTTTGAGGACCAATGAAGAAGAAAATCCTAGTAGTTTGAAACTCGTGAGTCTTTGTTTCGTTATTCTGAATAGATTTATTGAATTTACATAAGGGAGGAAGAGATAATAGTAGAATTAAAAAGTAGAATTAGGTTTGTTTTGACTATAATTGAAATATAAATTCACCTGATAACATAAACGTCAAAGCGAAAAGAGAGGTGTCATGGTTGAGATTGTAGCTTTCTGAGTTTAAAGAGATGTGGACTAAGGAAGGTAACACAGATGAGTTAATCAATTGGCAGGTAAGAAGGTATACATTTGAATGGTTTGGATTGATTAAGAATTTGCTGAGGTATTTTCTACATTCTACATTACAGGTTCATCTTGGAATGGTGAACATTTAATGAGTGTGCAGCAGTGGGTAGTGATACTAATATAGGAGGATTGATGTAAACGTAATGAGTGTTGACAGTATGTGAATGCTAATATATTATTAGTGTCTTTTTATAACACTCTAACGATGCAATATTTTTGTAATCTTGAAAAGCTGAGGTTTCTATACGAGGTTATAGGATGAGTAGAGGGATTGAGCCTTGAGCTTGTGAGAGAAAGATTTGCTGCGGTTGACAGCAAGCAGGTAGTGGGATATTTGAAGTAGAGATTTGAGAAACTCGGTTTAATAGTTTTATGTCACCAGTGAATTTGAGCGGGAAGTTAATGTATATAGTAATTATATTCTGTTTCTGTTACGTGGATCAGTGTCCAGTAATACAAGCCGAATGAAATAAGTATTGACTATCAAGCTCATTAGACAGCACCGACATTTTGAAGGTTCTACATTTGTTAAACAACAATTTTGTATTTTACTAAACTAATGCAACAGGTTAAACTGATAGGATTACTGGAAAGGGGTTCTAGGATTGTTTATTTTAAAATGTGGTCGATGGAACACTGTATTGTCTGATATGTCTTGAATAGAATTCTTGCTTCCAGGACTGATGGAAGTCCAGTACAGTATGTATGTTCAATTCTTGAGTGTAGGGGGCAGGATTTTCGTTTTTGGCTAAAAAAAACATACCCATTTGAAACTGCCTATTTGTCAGGCCCAGAAACTAGAATATGCTTATAATTGTCGGATTAGGATAGAAAACACTCTAAAGTTTCCAAAACTGTCAAAATATTGTCTGTGAGTATAACAAAACTGATATTGCAGGTGAAAAACTGAGGAAAATCCAAACCTCTCTGTTCCATTGGATGCCTTGCCTCCATTTAACGGGAGATCAACCAGATTCCTTTTCCTATGGCTTCCTCAAGGTGTCAAGTCTTTAGACATAGTTTCAGGCTTTTATTTTGAAAAATGAGCGAGAAAGATAACATTGCGTCAGTGGATAGCTGGGTGTTCGCAGAGTTTTGCTTCCTCAACAGAGTGGGGCAACCATTGTCTCTCCCTCCTATTGAAAAAGCGACAGTCCCGGTTGATATATTATTGATTAAATATTTTAAAAACAATCTGAGGGTTGATTAAAAAATATATTTTTCCATATGGACATTACGGATACAATTTTTAATTTTTGTCTGCGATGTCGTGACCGCTCGAGCCTGTGGATTTCTGAACATAACGCGCCAAACAAATTGAGGTATTTTGGATATAAAAATAATCACCCAACTGATTGTGGGAAGCTTGTGGAAGGCTACCTGAAACATTTGACAAAAGTTAACAGTCTGATGGTGATAGAAGCTGTTCAACAGTCTGATGGTGATAGAAGCTGTTCAACAGTCTGATGGTAATAGAAGCTGTTTAACAGTCTGATGGTGATAGAAGCTGTTTAACAGTCTGATGGTGATAGAAGCTGTTCAACAGTCTGATGGTAATAGAAGCTGTTTAACAGTCTGATGGTGATAGAAGCTGTTCAATGATGGTCTGGTGATAGAAGCTGGTCAACAGTCTGATGGTCTGGTCATAGAAGCTGTTTAACAGTCTGATGGTGATAGAAGCTGTTCAACAGTCTGATGGTGATAGAAGCTGTTCAACAGTCTGATGGTGATAGAAGCTGGTCAACAGTCTGATGGTCTGGTAATAGAAGCTGTTCAACAGTCTGATGGTGATAGAAGCTGTTCAACAGTCTGATGGTGATAGAAGCTGTTCAACAGTCTGATGGTGATAGAAGCTGTTCAACAGTCTGATGGTGATAGAAGCTGTTCAACAGTCTGATGGTGATAGAAGCTGTTCAACAGTCTGATGGTGATAGAAGCTGTTCAACAGTCTGATGGTGATAGAAGCTGTTCAACAGTCTGATGGTGATAGAAGCTGTTCAACAGTCTGATGGTGATAGAAGCTGTTCAACAGTCTGATGGTGATAGAAGCTGTTCAACAGTCTGATGGTGATAGAAGCTGTTTAACAGTCTGATGGTGATAGAAGCTGTTCAACAGTCTGATGGTAATAGAAGCTGTTCAACAGTCTGATGGTGATAGAAGCTGTTTAACAGTCTGATGGTTATAGAGGCTGTTCAACAGTCTGATGGTGATAGAAGCTGTTCAACAGTCTGATGGTAATAGAAGCTGTTCAACAGTCTGATGGTGATAGAAGCTGTTCAACAGTCTGATGGTAATAGAAGCTGTTCAACAGTCTGATGGTGATAGAAGCTGTTCAACAGTCTGAAGGTGATAGAAGCTGTTCAGTCTGATGGTGATAGAAGCTGTTCAACAGTCTGATGGTAATAGAAGCTGTTTAACAGTCTGATGGTCTGGTGATAGAAGCTGTTCAACAGTCTGATGGTGATAGAAGCTGTTCAACAGTCTGATGGTGATAGAAGCTGTTCAACAGTCTGATGGTAATAGAAGCTGTTCAACAGTCTGATGGTAATAGAAGCTGTTTAACAGTCTGATGGTGATAGAAGCTGTTCAACAGTCTGATGGTAATAGAAGCTGTTTAACAGTCTGATGGTGATAGAAGCTGTTCAACAGTCTGATGGTGATAGAAGCTGTTCAACAGTCTGATGGTGATAGAAGCTGTTCAACAGTCTGATGGTCTGGTGATAGAAGCTGTTCAACAGTCTGGTGGTAATAGAAGCTGTTTAACAGTCTGATGGTGATAGAAGCTGTTCAACAGTCTGATGGTAATAGAAGCTGTTCAACAGTCTGATGGTAATAGAAGCTGTTCAACAGTCTGATGGTAATAGAAGCTGTTCAACAGTCTGATGGTAATAGAAGCTGTTCAACAGTCTGATGGTAATAGAAGCTGTTCAACAGTCTGATGGTGATAGAAGCTGTTCAACAGTCTGATGGTGATAGAAGCTGTTCAACAGTCTGATGGTAATAGAAGCTGTTCAACAGTCTGATGGTGATAGAAGCTGTTCAACAGTCTGATGGTGATAGAAGCTGTTCAACAGTCTGATGGTAATAGAAGCTGTTTAACAGTCTGATGGTAATAGAAGCTGTTCAACAGTCTGATGGTGATAGAAGCTGTTCAACAGTCTGATGGTAATAGAAGCTGTTCAACAGTCTGATGGTAATAGAAGCTGTTCAACAGTCTGATGATAGTAGAAGCTGTTCAATGATGGTCTGGTGATAGAAGCTGTTCAACAGTCTGATGGTGATAGAAGCTGGTCAACAGTCTGATGGTAATAGAAGCTGTTTAACAGTCTGATGGTGATAGAAGCTGTTCAATGATGGTCTGGTGATAGAAGCTGGTCAACAGTCTGATGGTCTGGTAATAGAAGCTGTTTAACAGTCTGATGGTGATAGAAGCTGTTCAACAGTCTGATGGTAATAGAAGCTGTTTAACAGTCTGATGGTGATAGAAGCTGTTTAACAGTCTGATGATCTGGTAATAGAAGCTGTTCAACAGTCTGATGGTGATAGAAGCTGTTCAACAGTCTGATGGTGATAGAAGCTGTTCAACAGTCTGATGGTGATAGAAGCTGTTAAACAGTCTGATGGTGATAGAAGCTGTTCAACAGTCTGATGGTGATAGTAGCTGTTCAACAGTCTGATGGTGATAGAAGCTGTTCAACAGTCTGATGGTCTGGTAATAGAAGCTGTTCAACAGTCTGATGGTGATAGAAGCTGTTCAACAGTCTGATGGTAATAGAAGCTGTTCAACAGTCTGATGGTGATAGAAGCTGTTCAACAGTCTGATGGTGATAGTAGCTGTTCAACAGTCTGATGGTGATAGAAGCTGTTCAACAGTCTTATGGTAATAGAAGCTATTCAACAGTCTGATGGTGATAGAAGCTGTTCAACAGTCTGATGGTAATAGAAGCTGTTCAACAGTCTGATGGTGATAGTAGCTGTTCAACAGTCTGATGGTGATAGAAGCTGTTCAACAGTCTGATGGTGATAGTAGCTGTTCAACAGTCTGATGGTGATAGAAGCTGTTCAACAGTCTGATGGTCTGGTAATAGAAGCTGTTCAACAGTCTGATGGTGATAGAAGCTGTTCAACAGTCTGATGGTAATAGAAGCTGTTCAACAGTCCTATGGTGATAGAAGCTGTTCAACAGTCTGATGGTGATAGAAGCTGTTCAACAGTATGATGGTAATAGAAGCTGTTTAACAGTCTGATGGTAATAGAAGCTGTTCAACAGTCTGATGGTAATAGAAGCTGTTCAACAGTCTGATGGTAATAGAAGCTGTTCAACAGTCTGATGGTGATAGAAGCTGTTCAATGATGGTCTGGTGATAGAAGCTGTTCAACAGTCTGATGGTGATAGAAGCTGGTCAACAGTCTGATGGTAATAGAAGCTGTTTAACAGTCTGATGGTGATAGAAGCTGTTCAATGATGGTCTGGTGATAGAAGCTGGTCAACAGTCTGATGGTCTGGTAATAGAAGCTGTTTAACAGTCTGATGGTGATAGAAGCTGTTCAACAGTCTGATGGTAATAGAAGCTGTTTAACAGTCTGATGGTGATAGAAGCTGTTTAACAGTCCGATGATCTGGTAATAGAAGCTGTTTAACAGTCTGATGGTGATAGAAGCTGTTCAACAGTCTGATGGTGATAGAAGCTGTTCAACAGTCTGATGGTGATAGAAGCTGTTCAACAGTCTGATGGTGATAGTAGCTGTTCAACAGTCTGATGGTGATAGAAGCTGTTCAACAGTCTGATGGTCTGGTAATAGAAGCTGTTCAACAGTCTGATGGTGATAGAAGCTGTTCAACAGTCTTATGGTAATAGAAGGTATTCAACAGTCTGATGGTGATAGAAGCTGTTCAACAGTCTGATGGTGATAGAAGCTGTTCAACAGTCTGATGGTGATAGAAGCTGTTCAACAGTCTGATGGTGATAGAAGCTGTTCAAAAGTCTGATGGTCTGGCAATAGAAGCTGTTCAACAGTCTGATGGTGATAGAAGCTGTTCAACAGTCTGATGGTAATAGAAGCTGTTTAACAGTCTGATGGTAATAGAAGCTGTTTAACAGTCTGATGGTGATAGAAGCTGTTCAACAGTCTGATGGTAATAGAAGCTGTTCAACAGTCTGATGGTAATAGAAGCTGTTCAACAGTCTGATGGTGATAGAAGCTGTTCAACAGTCTGATGGTGATAGAAGCTGTTTAACAGTCTGATGGTGATAGAAGCTGTTTAACAGTCTGATGGTGATAGAAGCTGTTCAACAGTCTGATGGTGATAGAAGCTGTTCAACAGTCTGATGGTGATAGAAGCTGTTCAACAGTCTGATGGTAATAGAAGCTGTTCAACAGTCTGATGGTGATAGAAGCTGTTCAACAGTCTGATGGTGATAGAAGCTGTTCAACAGTCTGATGGTGATAGAAGCTGTTTAACAGTCTGATGGTGATAGAAGCTGTTCAACAGTCTGATGGTGATAGAAGCTGTTCAACAGTCTGATGGTGATAGAAGCTGTTCAACAGTCTGATGGTGATAGAAGCTGTTCAACAGTCTGATGGTGATAGAAGCTGTTCAACAGTCTGATGGTGATAGAAGCTGTTCAACAGTCTGATGGTAATAGAAGCTGTTTAACAGTCTGATGGTGATAGAAGCTGTTCAACAGTCTGATGGTGATAGAAGCTGTTCAACAGTCTGATGGTAATAGAAGCTGTTTAACAGTCTGATGGTGATAGAAGCTGTTCAACAGTCTGATGGTAATAGAAGCTGTTCAACAGTCTGATGGTAATAGAAGCTGTTCAACAGTCTGATGGTAATAGAAGCTGTTCAACAGTCTGATGGTCTGGTAATAGAAGCTGTTTAACAGTCTGATGGTGATAGAAGCTGTTCAACAGTCTGATGGTAATAGAAGCTGTTTAACAGTCTGATGGTGATAGAAGCTGTTCAACAGTCTGATGGTGATAGAAGCTGTTCAACAGTCTGATGGTGATAGAAGCTGTTCAACAGTCTGATGGTCTGGTAATAGAAGCTGTTTAACAGTCTGATGGTGATAGAAGCTGTTCAACAGTCTGATGGTGATAGAAGCTGTTTAACAGTCTGATGGTGATAGAAGCTGTTCAACAGTCTGATGGTAATAGAAGCTGTTCAACAGTCTGATGGTCTGGTAATAGAAGCTGTTCAACAGTCTGATGGTGATAGAAGCTGTTCAACAGTCTGATGGTAATAGAAGCTGTTCAACAGTCTGATGGTGATAGAAGCTGTTCAACAGTCTGATGGTGATAGAAGCTGTTCAACAGTCTGATGGTGATAGAAGCTGTTCAACAGTCTGATGGTCTGGTGATAGAAGCTGTTCAACAGTCTGGTGGTGATAGAAGCTGTTCAACAGTCTGATGGTGATATAAGCTGTTCAACAGTCTGATGGTTATAGAAGCTGTTCAACAGTCTGATGGTAATAGAAGCTGTTCAACAGTCTGATGGTGATAGAAGCTGTTCAACAGTCTGATGGTGATAGAAGCTGTTCAACAGTCTGATGGTGATAGAAGCTGTTCAACAGTCTGATGGTAATAGAAGCTGTTCAACAGTCTGATGGTAATAGAAGCTGTTCATTAGTCTGATGGTAATATAAGCTGTTTAACAGTCTGATGGTAATAGAAGCTGTTCATTAGTCTGATGGTAATAGAAGCTGTTCAACAGTCTGATGGTAATAGAAGCTGTTCAACAGTCTGATGGTAATAGAAGCTGTTTAACAGTCTGATGGTAATAGAAGCTGTTTAACAGTCTGATGGTAATAGAAGCTGTTCAACAGTCTGATGGTAATAGAAGCTGTTCATTAGTCTGATGGTAATAGAAGCTGTTCAACAGTCTGATGGTAATAGAAGCTGTTCAACAGTCTGATGGTGATAGAAGCTGTTCAACAGTCTGATGGTGATAGAAGCTGTTCAACAGTCTGATGGTGATAGAAGCTGTTCAACAGTCTGATGGTGATAGAAGCTGTTCAACAGTCTGATGGTGATAGAAGCTGTTCAACAGTCTGATGGTGATAGAAGCTGTTCAACAGTCTGATGGTGATAGAAGCTGTTCAACAGTCTGATGGTGATAGAAGCTGTTCAACAGTCTGATGGTGATAGAAGCTGTTCAACAGTCTGATGGTGATAGAAGCTGTTTAACAGTCTGATGGTGATAGAAGCTGTTCAACAGTCTGATGGTAATAGAAGCTGTTCAACAGTCTGATGGTGATAGAAGCTGTTTAACAGTCTGATGGTGATAGAAGCTGTTCAACAGTCTGATGGTGATAGAAGCTGTTTAACAGTCTGATGGTGATAGAAGCTGTTCAACAGTCTGATGGTGATAGAAGCTGTTCAACAGTCTGATGGTGATAGAAGCTGTTCAACAGTCTGATGGTGATAGAAGCTGTTCATTACATTTACATTTAAGTCATTTAGCAGACGCTCTTATCCAGAGCGACTTACAAATTGGTGCATACACCTTATGACAACCAGTGGAACAGCCACTTGCATCTAAATCTTGTTGGGGGGGAGATGAGAAGGATTACTTACCCTATCCTAGGTATTCCTTGAAGAGGTGGGGTTTCAGGTGTCTCCGGAAGGTGGTGATTGACTCCGCTGTCCTGGCGTCGTGAGGGAGTTTGTTCCACCATTGGGGGCCAGAGCAGCGAACAGTTTTGACTGGGCTGAGCGGGAACTGTACTTCCTCAGTGGTAGGGAGGCGAGCAGGCCAGAGGTGGATGAACGCAGTGCCCTTGTTTGGGTGTAGGGCCTGATCAGAGCCTGGAGGTACTGAGGTGCCGTTCCCCTCACAGCTCCGTAGGCGAGCACCATGGTCTTGTAGCGGATGCGAGCTTCAACTGGAAGCCAGTGGAGAGAGCGGAGGAGCGGGGTGACGTGAGAGAACTTGGGAAGGTTGAACACCAGACGGGCTGCGGAGTTCTGGATGAGTTGTAGGGGTTTAATGGCACAGGCAGGGAGCCCAGCCAACAGCGAGTTGCAGTAATCAAGACGGGAGATGACAAGTGCCTGGATTAGGACCTGCGCCGCTTCCTGTGTGAGGCAGGGTCGTACTCTGCGGATGTTGTAGAGCATGAACCTACAGGAACGGGACACCGCCTTGATGTTAGTTGAGAACGTCAGGGTGTTGTCCAGGATCACGCCAAGGTTCTTAGCGCTCTGGGAGGAGGACACAATGGAGTTGTCAACCGTGATGGCGAGATCATGGAACGGGCAGTCCTTCCCCGGGAGGAAGAGGAGCTCCGTCTTGCTGAGGTTCAGCTTGAGGTGGTGATCCGTCATCCACACTGATATGTCTGCCAGACATGCAGAGATGCGATTCGCCACCTGGTCATCAGAAGGGGGAAAGGAGAAGATTAATTGTGTGTCGTCTGCATAGCAATGATAGGAGAGACCATGTGAGGTTATGACAGAGCCAAGTGACTTGGTGTATAGCGAGAATAAGAGAGGGCCTAGAACAGAGCCCTGGGGACACCAGTGGTGAGAGCGCGTGGTGAGGAGACAGATTCTCGCCACGCCACCTGGTAGGAGCGACCTGTCAGGTAGGACGCAATCCAAGCGTGGGCGCGCCGGAGATGCCCAACTCGGAGAGGGTGGAGAGGAGGATCTGATGGTTCACAGTATCGAAGGCAGCCGATAGGTCTAGAAGGATGAGAGCAGAGGAGAGAGAGTTAGCTTTAGCAGTGCGGAGCGCCTCCGTGATACAGAGAAGAGCAGTCTCAGTTGAATGACTAGTCTTGAAACCTGACTGATTTGGATCAAGAAGGTCATTCTGAGAGAGATAGCGGTAGAGCTGGCCAAGGACGGCACGCTCAAGAGTTTTGGAGAGAAAAGAGAGAAGGGATACTGGTCTGTAGTTGTTGACATCGGAGGGATCGAGTGTAGGTTTTTTCAGAAGGGGTGCAACTCTCGCTCTCTTGAAGACGGGAGGGACGTAGCCAGCGGTCAGGGATGAGTTGATGAGCGAGGTGAGGTAAGGGAGAAGGTCTCCGGAAATGGTCTGGAGAAGAGAGGAGGGGATAGGGTCAAGCGGGCAGGTTGTTGGGCGGCCGGCCGTCACAAGACGCGAGATTTCATCTGGAGAGAGAGGGGAGAAAGAGGTCAGAGCATAGGGTAGGGCAGTGTGAGCAGAACCAGCAGTGTCGTTTGACTTAGCAAACGAGGATCGGATGTCATCGACCTTCTTTTCAAAATGGTTGACGAAGTCATCTGCAGAGAGGGAGGAGGGAGGGGGAGGATTCAGGAGGGAGGAGAAGGTGGCAAAGAGCTTCCTAGGGTTAGAGGCAGATGCTTGGAATTTAGAATGGTAGAAAGTGGCTTTAGCAGCAGAGACAGAGGAGGAAAATGTAGAGAGGAGGGAGTGAAAGGATGCCAGGTCCGCAGGGAGGCGAGTTTTCCTCCATTTCCGCTCGGCTGCCCGGAGCCCTGTTCTGTGAGCTCGCAATGAGTCGTCGAGCCACGGAGCGGGAGGGGAGGACCGAGCCGGCCTGGAGGATAGGGGACATAGGGAGTCAAAGGATGCAGTAAGGGAGGAGAGGAGGGTTGAGGAGGCAGAATCAGGAGATAGGTTGGAGAAAGTTTGAGCAGAGGGAAGAGAAGATAGGATGGAAGAGGAGAGAGTAGCGGGGGAGAGAGAGCGAAGGTTGGGACGGCGCGATACCATCCGAGTAGGGGCAGTGTGGGAAGTGTTGGATGAGAGCGAGAGGGAAAAGGATACAAGGTAGTGGTCGGA
The DNA here is from genome assembly GCF_023373465.1 of Oncorhynchus keta. Classification (NCBI taxonomy): domain Eukaryota; kingdom Metazoa; phylum Chordata; class Actinopteri; order Salmoniformes; family Salmonidae; genus Oncorhynchus; species Oncorhynchus keta. The sequence continues at coordinate 3,139,029 of NC_068430.1, read as the reverse complement.
GACTTGGAGGGAGTTGCAATGAGGTTAGTGGAAGAACAGCATCTAGTAAAGATGAGGTCAAGCGTATTGCCTGCCTTGTGAGTAGGGGGAAGGTGAGAGGGTGAGGTCAAAAGAGGAGAGGAGTGGAAAGAAGGAGGCAGAGAGGAATGAGTCAAAGGTAGACGTGGGGAGGTTAAAGTCGCCCAGAACTGTGAGAGGTGAGCCGTCCTCAGGAAAGGAGCTTATCAAGGCATCAAGCTCATTGATGAACTCTCCGAGGAACCTGGAGGGCGATAAATGATAAGGATGTTAAGCTTGAAAGGGCTGGTAACTGTGACAGCATGGAATTCAAAGGAGGCAATAGACAGATGGGTAAGGGAGAAAGAGAGAAAGACCACTTGGGAGAGATGAGGATCCCGGTGCCACCACCCCGCTGACCAGAAGCTCTCGGGGTGTGCGAGAACACGTGGGCGGACGAGGAGAGAGCAGTAGGAGTAGCAGTGTTATCTGTGGTGATCCATGTTTCCGTCAGTGCCAAGAAGTCAAGGGACTGGAGGGAGGCATAGGCTGAGATGAACTCTGCCTTGTTGGCCGCAGATTGGCAGTTCCAGAGGCTACCAGAGACCTGGAACTCCACGTGGGTCGTACGCGCTGGGACCACCAGGTTAGGGTGGTCGCGGCCACGCGGTGTGGAGCGTTTGTATGGTCTGTGCAGAGAGGAGAGAACAGGGATAGACAGACACATAGTTGACAGGCTACAGAAAAGGCTACGCTAATGCAAGGAAATTGGAATGACAAGTGGACTACACGTCTCGAATGTTCAGAAAGTTAAGCTTACGTAGCAAGAATCTTATTGACTAAAATGATTAAAATGATACAGTACTGCTAAAGTAGGCTAGCTGGCAGTAGCTGCGTTGTTGACACTACACTAATCAAGTCGTTCCGTTGAGTGTAATAATTTCTACAGTGCTGCTATTCGGGGGCTAGCTGGCTAGCTAGCAGTGTTGTTTACGTTACGTTGAGTTAAAAGAACGACAATAGCTGGCTAGCTAACCTAGGAAATCGGTCTAGACTACACAATTATCTTTGAAACAAAGACGGCTATGTAGCTAGCTATGTAGCTAGCTACGATCAAACAAATCAAACCGTTGTACTGTAATGAAATGAAAATGTGATACTACCTGTGAATGCGACCGGGTTGTTGAGTTCTATTCAGTGGACGTTGGCTAGCTGTTAGCTGTTGGCTAGCTAGCAGAGTCTCCTACGTTAAGGACGACAAATAGCTGGCTAGCGAACCTCAGTGAATTAAGATAATCACTCCAAGGCTACACACACTAAACTACACAATTATCTTGGAAACAAAGACAGCTATGTAGCTAGCTAACACTGAACTAATCAAGTCGTACAGTTGAGTGAATAGCACTACAGTGATGCTAATCTGTGTGCGTTAGCTAGCGTTGCTAGCTCCTGGGCGAATAGCAGTGAAGGCTACGTTAGGGCGACGAAATACGAAATACGATAATTATGCAATTATCTCTGATACAAGGACGGCTATGTAGCTAGCTAAGAAGAATGGCTAAGATTATGTAGCTAGCTAACAGTAAACTAATCAAGTCGTACAGTTGAGTGAATAGCACTACAGTGATGCTAATCTGTGTGCGTTAGCTAGCGTTTGCTAGCTCCTGGGCGAATAGCAGTGAAGGCTACGTTAGGGCGACGAAATACGATAATTATGCAATTATCTCTGATGCAAGGACGGCTATGTAGCTAGCTAAGAAGAATTGCTAAGATTAGACAAATCAACCGTTGTACTATAATGAAGTGTAATGAAATGTAATGAAAAGTTATACAACCTGCAGAGCGAAGTGCGAATGCAGGTTGTTCAACAGTCTGATGGTGATAGAAGCTGTTCAACAGTCTGATGGTGATAGAAGCTGTTCAACAGTCTGATGGTGATAGAAGCTGTTCAACAGTCTGATGGTAATAGAAGCTGTTCAACAGTCTGATGGTGATAGAAGCTGTTCAACAGTCTGATGGTGATAGAAGCTGTTCAACAGTCTGATGGTGATAGAAGCTGTTCAACAGTCTGATGGTGATAGAAGCTGTTCAACAGTCTGATGGTAATAGAAGCTGTTCAACAGTCTGATGGTCTGGTAATAGAAGCTGTTCAACAGTCTGATGGTGATAGAAGCTGTTCAACAGTCTGATGGTAATAGAAGCTGTTTAACAGTCTGATGGTGATAGAAGCTGTTCAACAGTCTGATGGTGATAGAAGCTGTTCAACAGTCTGATGGTGATAGAAGCTGTTCAACAGTCTGATGGTCTGGTGATAGAAGCTGTTCAACAGTCTGGTGGTAATAGAAGCTGTTCAACAGTCTGATGGTGATAGAAGCTGTTCAACAGTCTGATGGTAATAGAAGCTGTTCAACAGTCTGATGGTGATAGAAGCTGTTCAACAGTCTGATGGTCTGGTGATAGAAGCTGTTCAACAGTCTGATGGTAATAGAAGCTGTTCAACAGTCTGGTGGTAATAGAAGCTGTTCAACAGTCTGATGGTAATAGAAGCTGTTCAACAGTCTGATGGTAATAGAAGCTGTTCAACAGTCTGATGGTAATAGAAGCTGTTCAACAGTCTGATGGTAATAGAAGCTGTTCATTAGTCTGATGGTAATAGAAGCTATTTAACAGTCTGATGGTGATAGAAGCTGTTCAACAGTCTGATGGTAATAGAAGCTGTTCAACAGTCTGATGGTGATATAAGCTGTTTAACAGTCTGATGGTTATAGAAGCTGTTCAACAGTCTGATGGTAATAGAAGCTGTTCAACAGTCTGATGGTGATAGAAGCTGTTTAACAGTCTGATGGTAATAGAAGCTGTTCAACAGTCTGATGGTAATAGAAGCTATTTAACAGTCTGATGGTGATAGAAGCTGTTTAACAGTCTGATGGTAATAGAAGCTGTTCAACAGTCTGATGGTAATAGAAGCTGTTCAACAGTCTGATGGTGATAGAAGCTGTTCAACAGTCTGATGGTGATAGAAGCTGTTCAACAGTCTGATGGTAATAGAAGCTGTTCAACAGTCTGATGGTAATAGAAGCTGTTCAACAGTCTGATGGTCTGGTAATAGAAGCTGTTCAACAGTCTGATGGTAATAGAAGCTGTTTAACAGTCTGATGGTGATAGAAGCTGTTCAACAGTCTGATGGTGATAGAAGCTGTTCAACAGTCTGATGGTAATAGAAGCTGTTCAACAGTCTGATGGTGATAGAAGCTGTTCAACAGTCTGATGGTGATAGAAGCTGTTCAACAGTCTGATGGTGATAGAAGCTGTTTAACAGTCTGATGGTAATAGAAGCTGTTCAACAGTCTGATGGTAATAGAAGCTGTTCAACAGTCTGATGGTGATAGAAGCTGTTCAACAGTCTGATGGTGATAGAAGCTGTTCAACAGTCTGATGGTGATAGAAGCTGTTCAACAGTCTGATGGTAATAGAAGCTGTTCAACAGTCTGATGGTAATAGAAGCTGTTCAACAGTCTGATGGTGATAGAAGCTGTTTAACAGTCTGATGGTGATAGAAGCTGTTCAACAGTCTGATGGTAATAGAAGCTGTTCAACAGTCTGATGGTGATAGAAGCTGTTTAACAGTCTGATGGTGATAGAAGCTGTTCAACAGTCTGATGGTGATAGAAGCTGTTCAACAGTCTGATGGTGATAGAAGCTGTTCAACAGTCTGATGGTGATAGAAGCTGTTCAACAGTCTGATGGTAATAGAAGCTGTTCAACAGTCTGATGGTGATAGAAGCTGTTCAACAGTCTGATGGTGATAGAAGCTGTTCAACAGTCTGATGGTCTGGTAATAGAAGCTGTTTAACAGTCTGATGGTGATAGAAGCTGTTCAACAGTCTGATGGTGATAGAAGCTGTTCAACAGTCTGATGGTAATAGAAGCTGTTCAACAGTCTGATGGTCTGGTAATAGAAGCTGTTCAACAGTCTGATGGTGATAGAAGCTGTTCAACAGTCTGATGGTAATAGAAGCTGTTTAACAGTCTGATGGTGATAGAAGCTGTTCAACAGTCTGATGGTGATAGAAGCTGTTCAACAGTCTGATGGTGATAGAAGCTGTTCAACAGTCTGATGGTCTGGTGATAGAAGCTGTTCAACAGTCTGGTGGTAATAGAAGCTGTTCAACAGTCTGATTGTAATATAAGCTGTTCAACAGTCTGATGGTAATAGAAGCTGTTCAACAGTCTGATGGTGATATAAGCTGTTCAACAGTCTGATGGTAATAGAAGCTGTTCAACAGTCTGATGGTGATAGAAGCTGTTCAACAGTCTGATGGTGATAGAAGCTGTTCAACAGTCTGATGGTAATAGAAGCTGTTCAACAGTCTGATGGTAATAGAAGCTGTTCATTAGTCTGATGGTAATATAAGCTGTTTAACAGTCTGATGGTGATAGAAGCTGTTTAACAGTCTGATGGTAATAGAAGCTGTTCAACAGTCTGATGGTAATAGAAGCTGTTCAACAGTCTGATGGTAATAGAAGCTGTTCAACAGTCTGATGGTAATAGAAGCTGTTCAACAGTCTGATGGTGATAGAAGCTGTTCAACAGTCTGATGGTGATAGAAGCTGTTTAACAGTCTGATGGTGATAGAAGCTGTTCAACAGTCTGATGGTAATAGAAGCTGTTCAACAGTCTGATGGTAATAGAAGCTGTTTAACAGTCTGATGGTAATAGAAGCTGTTCAACAGTCTGATGGTAATAGAAGCTGTTTAACAGTCTGATGGTGATAGAAGCTGTTCAACAGTCTGATGGTAATAGAAGCTGTTCAACAGTCTGATGGTAATAGAAGCTGTTCAACAGTCTGATGGTGATAGAAGCTGTTCAACAGTCTGATGGTGATAGAAGCTGTTCAACAGTCTGATGGTAATAGAAGCTGTTCAACAGTCTGATGGTAATAGAAGCTGTTCAACAGTCTGATGGTGATAGAAGCTGTTTAACAGTCTGATGGTGATAGAAGCTGTTCAACAGTCTGATGGTAATAGAAGCTGTTCAACAGTCTGATGGTAATAGAAGCTGTTCAACAGTCTGATGGTCTGGTGATAGAAGCTGTTTAACAGTCTGATGGTAATAGAAGCTGTTCAACAGTCTGATGGTAATAGAAGCTGTTCAACAGTCTGATGGTAATAGAAGCTGTTCAACAGTCTGATGGTAATAGAAGCTGTTTAACAGTCTGATGGTAATAGAAGCTGTTCAACAGTCTGATGGTAATAGAAGCTGTTCAACAGTCTGATGGTCTGGTGATAGAAGCTGTTTAACAGTCTGATGGTGATAGAAGCTGTTCAACAGTCTGATGGTAATAGAAGCTGTTCAACAGTCTGATGGTAATAGAAGCTGTTCAACAGTCTGATGATAGTAGAAGCTGTTCAATGATGGTCTGGTGATAGAAGCTGTTCAACAGTCTGATGGTAATAGAAGCTGGTCAACAGTCTGATGGTAATAGAAGCTGTTTAACAGTCTGATGGTGATAGAAGCTGTTCAACAGTCTGATGGTGATAGAAGCTGTTCAACAGTCTGATGGTAATAGAAGCTGTTCAACAGTCTGATGGTGATAGAAGCTGTTCAACAGTCTGATGGTAATAGAAGCTGTTTAACAGTCTGATGGTAATAGAAGCTGTTCAACAGTCTGATGGTGATAGAAGCTGTTCAACAGTCTGATGGTAATAGAAGCTGTTTAACAGTCTGATGGTGATAGAAGCTGTTCAACAGTCTGATGGTGATAGAAGCTGTTCAACAGTCTGATGGTGATAGAAGCTGTTTAACAGTCTGATGGTAATAGAAGCTGTTCAACAGTCTGATGGTAATAGAAGCTGTTCAACAGTCTGAGGGTAATAGAAGCTGTTCAACAGTCTGATGGTGATAGAAGCTGTTCAACAGTCTGATGGTGATAGAAGCTGTTCAACAGTCTGATGGTGATAGAAGCTGTTCAACAGTCTGATGGTGATAGAAGCTGTTCAACAGTCTGATGGTGATAGAAGCTGTTCAACAGTCTGATGGTGATAGAAGCTGTTTATCAGTCTGATGGTGATAGAAGCTGTTCAACAGTCTGATGGTAATAGAAGCTGTTTAACAGTCTGATGGTGATAGAAGCTGTTCAACAGTCTGATGGTAATAGAAGCTGTTCAACAGTCTGATGGTAATAGAAGCTGTTCAACAGTCTGATGGTAATAGAAGCTGTTCAACAGTCTGATGGTGATAGAAGCTGTTCAACAGTCTGATGGTGATAGAAGCTGTTTATCAGTCTGATGGTGATAGAAGCTGTTCAACAGTCTGATGGTAATAGAAGCTGTTTAACAGTCTGATGGTGATAGAAGCTGTTCAACAGTCTGATGGTAATAGAAGCTGTTTAACAGTCTGATGGTAATAGAAGCTGTTCAACAGTCTGATGGTGATAGAAGCTGTTCAACAGTCTGATGGTGATAGAAGCTGTTCAACAGTCTGATGGTCTGGTAATAGAAGCTGTTTAACAGTCTGATGGTGATAGAAGCTGTTCAACAGTCTGATGGTAATAGAAGCTGTTCAACAGTCTGATGGTAATAGAAGCTGTTTAACAGTCTGATGGTGATAGAAGCTGTTCAACAGTCTGATGGTGATAGAAGCTGTTCAACAGTCTGATGGTGATAGAAGCTGTTCAACAGTCTGATGGTAATAGAAGCTGTTCAACAGTCTGATGGTAATAGAAGCTGTTCAACAGTCTGATGGTAATAGAAGCTGTTCAACAGTCTGATGGTAATAGAAGCTGTTTAACAGTCTGATGGTAATAGAAGCTGTTTAACAGTCTGGTGGTAATAGAAGCTGTTCAACAGTCTGATGGTAATAGAAGCTGTTCAACAGTCTGATGGTAATAGAAGCTGTTCAACAGTCTGATGGTAATAGAAGCTGTTCAACAGTCTGATGGTAATAGAAGCTGTTTAACAGTCTGATGGTAATATAAGCTGTTTAACAGTCTGATGGTAATAGAAGCTGTTCAACAGTCTGATGGTGATAGAAGCTGTTCAACAGTCTGATGGTGATAGAAGCTGTTTAACAGTCTGATGGTGATAGAAGCTGTTCAACAGTCTGATGGTGATAGAAGCTGTTCAACAGTCTGATGGTGATAGAAGCTGTTCAACAGTCTGATGGTAATAGAAGCTGTTCAACAGTCTGATGGTAATAGAAGCTGTTTAACAGTCTGATGGTAATATAAGCTGTTTAACAGTCTGGTGGTAATAGAAGCTGTTTAACAGTCTGATGGTGATAGAAGCTGTTCAACAGTCTGATGGTAATAGAAGCTGTTCAACAGTCTGATGGTAATAGAAGCTGTTTAACAGTCTGATGGTGATAGAAGCTGTTCAACAGTCTGATGGTAATAGAAGCTGTTCAACAGTCTGATGGTAATAGAAGCTGTTTAACAGTCTGATGGTAATAGAAGCTGTTTAACAGTCTGATGGTGATAGAAGCTGTTTAACAGTCTGATGGTGATAGAAGCTGTTCAACAGTCTGATGGTAATAGAAGCTGTTTAACAGTCTGATGGTGATAGAAGCTGTTTAACAGTCTGATGGTAATAGAAGCTGTTTAACAGTCTGATGGTAATAGAAGCTGTTCAACAGTCTGATGGTGATAGAAGCTGTTCAACAGTCTGATGGTAATAGAAGCTGTTCAACAGTCTGATGGTGATAGAAGCTGTTTAACAGTCTGATGGTAATAGAAGCTGTTTAACAGTCTGATGGTAATAGAAGCTGTTCAACAGTCTGATGGTGATAGAAGCTGTTTAACAGTCTGATGGTGATAGAAGCTGTTCAACAGTCTGATGGTAATAGAAGCTGTTCAACAGTCTGATGGTAATAGAAGCTGTTCAACATTCTGATGGTCTGGTGATAGAAGCTGTTCTACATTCTGATGCCCCTTTCGATAAGGATGGGGGTGTGCTCCCTCCTCTGCCTCCTGTTGTCCACAATCAGGCCTGCCCCTGCCATGTCATCAGCAAACTTGATGATTGAGTTGGAGTCGTGCGTAGCCACGCAGTCATGGGTAAACAATGAGTACAGGAGGGGGCTGAGAATACACCCCTGGGGGGCGCATGTTGAGGATTAGTGTGTCCGAGACGTTATTGCCTATTCTCACCACCTTGGGGTGGTCCATCAGGAGGTACAGGATGCAGTTTTACAGGGATGGGCTAAGACCCCGGGGCTCTGAGTTTATGATGCAGTTTTACAGGGAGGGGCTCAGACCCCGGGGCTCTGAGTTTAGGATGCAGTTTTACAGGGAGGGGCTCAGACCCCGGGGCTCTGAGTTTAGGATGCAGTTTTACAGGGAGGGGCTCAGACCCCGGGGCTCTGAGTTTAGGATGCAGTTTTACAGGGAGGGGCTCAGACACCGGGGCTCTGAGTTTAGTGATGAGCTTGGATGGCACTATGTCGTTGAAAGCAGAGCTGTAGTCGATGAACATAATTCTCACGTAGGTATTCATCATGTCCAGGTGGAACAGGGCGGTGCAGTGGGTCTATGGGGTCGGACAAGGTGGAGGTAATATGGTCCTTGACCAGCCTCTCAAAGCGCTTCATGATGACAGAAGTGAGAGAATAGGGTCAGTTGCTCTGAGCGTAATATGTAATGTCTTAGGTAAAGCCAGAATATTGAGTTCAGAGTTAAGGAAAAGGGTTAGACCTTGTTAAAATGCACTGGTTTAAAAGTATATATATATATATATGTTGTTACAAACGACTCGTTAAACTGCAGATTGTATTTGAGGGTGTTAGTTACAAACTTGGTATTGATTAGGTTGATGTCATTCTTCAGGCTTGCGAGGAAGGAAAAACAGGAATCAATTGATTAATCACAGAAACAGACCTGTTACTGCTGCTAATGCCTAATATCCTGTAGATAATGCTGAAGTGTACATCTTGTATTTTAACAGACTTTAGATCTCCCATAATTGGAAAGCGGTCTGTGACAAGAACTAAAAAAAAAATTTGAAAATATATTTTAGGTGCATTAGAATCATTTTTGTTAATTTCTTGCTTTAGACTGAGAAAGGATTATTTGAGATTTCAAGTGTTGGAATCAAAGGATGAGCAGGCCATGCAGAAATATAGGATAGCAGGCCATGCAGAAATATAGGATAGCAGGCCATGCAGAAATATAGGATAGCAGGCCATGCAGAAATATAGGATAGCAGGCCATGCAGAAATATAGGATAGCAGGCCATGCAGAAATATAGGATAGCAGGCCATGCAGAAATATAGGATAGCAGGCCATGCAGAAATATAGGATAGCAAGGCCATGCAGAAATATAGGATAGCAGGCCATGCAGAAATATAGGATAGCAGGCCATGCAGAAATATAGGATAGCAGGCCATGCAGAAATATAGGATAGCAGGCCATGCAGAAATATAGGATGGTAGGCCATGCAGAAATATAGGATGGCAGGCCATGCAGAAATATAGGATAGCAGGCCATGCAGAAATATAGTATAGCAGGCCATTCAGAAATATAGGATGGCAGGCCATGCGGAAATATAGGATAGCAGGCCATGCAGAAATATAGGATGGTAGGCCATGCAGAAATATAGGATGGCAGGCCATGCAGAAATATAGGATAGCAGGCCATGCAGAAATATAGTATAGCAGGCCATTCAGAAATATAGGATGACAGGCCATGCAGAAATATAGGATGGCAGGCCATGCGGAAATATAGGATAGCAGGCCATGCAGAAATATAGGATGGTAGGCCATGCAGAAATATAGGATGGCAGGCCATGCAGAAATATAGGATAGCAGGCCATGCAGAAATATAGGATGGTAGGCCATGCAGAAATATAGGATGGCAGGCCATGCAGAAATATAGGATAGCAGGCCATGCAGAAATATAGTATAGCAGGCCATTCAGAAATATAGGATGACAGGCCATGCAGAAATATAGGATGGCAGGCCATGCGGAAATATAGGATAGCAGGCCATGCAGAAATATAGTATAGCAGGCCATTCAGAAATATAGGATGACAGGCCATGCAGAAATATAGGATGGCAGGCCATGCGGAAATATAGGATAGCAGGCCATGCAGAAATATAGGATGGCAGGCCATGCAGAAATATAGGATAGCAGGCCATGCAGAAATATAGTATAGCAGGCCATTCAGAAATATAGGATGACAGGCCATGCAGAAATATAGGATGGCAGGCCATGCGGAAATATAGGATAGCAGGCCATGCAGAAATATAGGATAGCAGGTATCTGGGTTACCTTACTGGTTACTAGGTAAATAGTTTACCTTACTGGTTACTAGGTATCTGGGTTACCTTCCTGGTTGCTAGGTATCTGGGTTACCTTACTGGTTACTAGGTAAATCGTTTACCTTACTGGTTTCTGGGTTACCTTACAACATGTTGGTTGCCTAAAAATGTGTGTCTTTGGGCTGACAATCTGATTTCTCTTTCCCCAGATCATGTGTGTGCCATGTAGGTGTCAGCCCAGCAGTGCCCTCTACGGATGCTGTGATGACAGCATGTCCCGTTTCCTGTACTGCTGCTAAGCACACACACACACACACACACACACACACACACACACACACACACACACACACACACACACACACACACACACACACACACACACACACACACACACACACACACACACACACACACACACACACACACACACACACACACACACACACACACACACACACACACACACACACACACACACACAGTTCTTCATTCACAGTCAGAGGCCCTAGCTGGAGCTGCTGGAGCTGCTGGAGCTGCAGAGAAGAAGAACATTAGACGCGTTACAGTCACTTACAGAGACAGAGAGGAGGGAGGTGTGGAGAGAGAGGAGAGGGGAGGGGAGAGAGAGATGGAGAGAGAGAGGGAGAGGGGAGGTGTGGAGAGAGAGGGAGAGAGAGGGAGAGAGAGGAGAGATAGAGGGGAGAGGGGGTGGAGAGAGAGGGAGAGAGAGGAGAGAGAGGGAGAGATAGAGGGGAGAGGGGGTGGAGAGAGAGATGGAGAGAGAGGGAGAGAGAGGGAGAGAGAGGGAGAGAGAGATGGAGAGAGAGAGGGAGAGGGGAGGTGTGGAGAGAGAGGGAGAGAGAGGGAGAGATAGAGGGGAGAGGGGGTGGAGAGAGAGATGGAGAGAGAGGGAGAGAGAGGGAGAGAGAGGGAGAGAGAGGGAGAGGGGAGGGGAGAGGGGGTGGAGAGAGAGATGGAGAGAGAGGGAGAGAGGGGAGGGAGAGGGGGTGGAGAGAGAGATGGAGAGAGAGGGAGAGGGGAGGGGAGAGGGAGGTGTGGAGAGAGAGGGAGAGAGAGGGAGAGATAGAGGGGAGAGGGGGTGGAGAGAGAGATGGAGAGAGAGGGAGAGGGGAGGGGAGAGGGGGTGGAGAGAGATATGGAGAGAGAGGGAGAGGGAGGATAGAGGGAGGTGTGGAGAGAGAGGGAGAGAGAGGGAGAGGGGAGGGGAGAGGGGGTGGAGAGAGAGATGGAGAGAGAGGGAGAGGGGAGGGGAGAGGGAGGTGTGGAGAGAGAGGGAGAGAGAGGGAGAGGGGAGGGGAGAGAGAGGGAGAGAGAGATGGAGAGATAGAGGGGAGAGGGGGTGGAGAGAGAGATGGAGAGAGGGAGAGATAGAGGGGAGAGGTGGGTGGAGAGAGAGATGGAGAGAGAGGGAGAGGGGAGGGGGAGAGGGGGTGGAGAGAGAGATGGAGAGAGAGGGAGAGGGGAGGGGAGAGGGAGGTGGAGAGAGAGGGAGAGAGAGGGAGAGATAGAGGGGAGAGGGGGTGGAGAGAGAGATGGAGAGAGAGGGAGAGGGGAGGGGAGAGGGGGTGGAGAGAGAGATGGAGAGAGAGGGAGAGGGGAGGGGAGAGGGGGTGTGGAGAGAGAGGGAGAGAGAGGTAGAGGGGAGGGGAGAGGGGGTGGAGAGAGAGATGGAGAGAGAGGGAGAGGGGAGGGGAGAGGGAGGTGTGGAGAGAGAGGGAGAGAGAGGGAGAGGGGAGGGGAGAGAGAGGGAGAGAGAGATGGAGAGATAGAGGGGAGAGGGGGTGGAGAGAGAGATGGAGAGAGAGGGAGAGATAGAGGGGAGAGGTGGGTGGAGAGAGAGATGGAGAGAGAGGAGAGAGAGAGGGAGAGGGGAGGGGAGAGAGAGATGGAGAGAGAGGGAGAGAGAGGGAGAGATAGAGGGGAGAGGGGGTGGAGAGAGAGATGGAGAGAGAGGGAGAGGGGAGGGAGAGGGAGGTGGAGAGAGAGATGGAGAGAGAGGGAGAGATAGAGGGGAGAGGGGGTGGAGAGAGAGAGGGAGAGAGAGGGAGGGGAGGGAGAGAGAGGGAGAGAGAGATGGAGAGATAGAGGGGAGAGGGGGTGGAGAGAGAGATGGAGAGAGAGGGAGAGATAGAGGGGAGAGGTGGGTGGAGAGAGAGATGGAGAGAGAGGGAGAGAGAGAGGGAGAGGGGAGGGGAGAGAGAGATGGGAGAGAGAGGGAGAGAGAGGGAGAGATAGAGGGGAGAGGGGGGTGGAGAGAGAGATGGAGAGAGAGGGAGAGATAGAGGGGAGACGTGGGTGGAGAGAGAGATGGAGAGAGAGGGAGAGAGAGAGGGAGAGGGGAGGGGAGAGAGAGATGGAGAGAGAGGGAGAGAGAGGGAGAGATAGAGGGGAGAGGGGGGTGGAGAGAGAGATGGAGAGAGAGGGAGAGATAGAGGGGAGAGGGGGGTGGAGAGAGAGATGGAGAGAGAGGGAGAGAGAGAGGGAGAGGGGAGGGCAGAGAGAGATGGAGAGAGGGAGAGAGAGAGGGAGAGAGAGGGAGAGAGAGGGAGAGAGAGAGGGAGAGGGGGGGAGAGAGAGATGGAGAGAGAGGGAGAGAGAGAGGGAGAGGGGAGGGGAGAGAGAGATGGAGAGAGAGGGAGAGAGAGAGGGAGAGGGGAGGGGAGAGAGATGGAGGGAGAGATGGAGAGAGAGGGAGAGAGAGAGGGAGAGGGGAGGGGAGAGAGATGGAGGGAGGGAGAGAGATGGAGAGAGAAAGGAGAGGGGGAGAGAGGGGTGGGGAGAGAGATGGAGAGAGATGGAGAGAGAGGGAGAGAGAGGGAGAGGGGAGGGGAGGGGAGAGAGATGGAGGGAGAGAGATGGAGGGAGAGAGATGGAGGGAGAGAGATGGAGAGAGAAAGGAGAGGGGAAGAGAGGGGTGGGGAGAGAGAGGGAGATGGAGCGAGAGAGATAGAAAAGGAGAGGGAAGAGAGGGGTGGAGAGAGAAAGAGAGAGGGTGATGGAGAGAGAACCATGCAAAACTGTCAACCATTACTGTAAAAAAAATCTGGTATTTCACAGTACATAAATGTAATCTTATTCCCGCAGATTTGATATAGGTATCAAGATATATATTTTTTTCTGAACGATTGAGACAGCTAGCTATCAATGACAAGAAGACCTGATACCATAACAGCTAGAGATGCCTAGGGCTGTGTCACAGATGGCAATCCTAATCCCTTCACAGTGCACTACATTTGACCAGAGCACTTATGGACCCTGGTCTAAAGTAGTGCACTATATAAGGGAATAGGATGCCATTCGGGATGCTAAAACCCAGTGTTGCAGTGAGAAAACCAATCAATGATAGAAAGAATTCATCCATCAAACCCAATGCTAGCACAGATCTCATTAGTGCTTTTATTGAACCAAATTGCAGTTTTACTTTGTCAAGACGAGATGTCTGCTATGCTCGCTAGGGTAAGCATCACAAATGGCACCCTATTCCCTATATAGTACACTACTTTAGACTAGGTCCCATGGGGAATGCATAGGGAAAAGGCTGATATTTGGGATGCGAACACTACAGCTACATCTGAATAGCATCGTTTCCTAGCTGCATTCAAACGGTTTGATCTATGCATTAATTTGCTGTGTTCAGAACGAACCGCATGATATCACACAGGATGTATATCATTTGTATACCTGAAACCCCACCTCTTCAAGGAATACCTAGAATAAAGTAAGTAAGAGTAAGTAATCCTTCTCTCCCCCAAAAAAAAAAGATTTAGATGCAAGTGGCTCTTCCACTGGATGTCATAAGGTGTATGCACCAATTTGTAAGTCGCTCTGGATAAGAGCGTCTGCTAAATGACTTAAATGTAATGTAAATGTAAATTTGTAATGCAGACAGAGACGACCTATATACAGACAGACACAGGTATACAGACTGACACATATATACAGACTGACACAGGTATACAGACTGACACATATATACAGACTGACACATATATACAGACTGACACAGATATCCAGACAGACACAGATATACAGACTGACACAGATATACAGACTGACACAGATATACAGACTGACACAGATATACAGACAGACACATATATACAGACTGACACAGATATACAGACTGACACAGGTATACAGACTGACGCAGATATACATACAGACACAGATATACAGACAGACCCAGATATACAGACTGACACAGGTATACAGACTGACACAGATATACAGACAGACACAGGTATGCAGACTGACACAGATATACAGACAGACATAGATATACAGACAGACACATATATACAGACTGACACAGGTATACAGACTGACACAGGTATACAGACTGACACAGGTATACAGACTGACACATATATACAGACTGACACAGATATACAGACAGACACATATATACAGACTGACACAGGTATACAGACTGACACAGGTATACAGACAAACAGAGATATACAGACAGACACATATATACAGACAGACATTTATGCAGACAGACACAGGTATGCAGACATACATTTATGCAGACAGACACAGGTATGCAGACAGACACTGGTATGCAGACAGACATGTTTATGCAGACAGACACTGGTATGCAGACAGACACTGGTATGCAGACAGACACGTTTATGCAGACAGAAACTGGTATGCAGACAGACACGTTTATGCAGACAGACACTGGTATGCAGACAGACACGTTTATGCAGACAGACACTGGTATGCAGACAGACACGTTTATGCAGACAGACACAGGTATGCAGACAGACACGTTTATGCAGACAGACACAGGTATGCAGACAGACACTGGTATGCAGACAGGCACGTTTATGCAGACAGACACTGGTATGCAGACAGACACTGGTATGCAGACAGACAGAAACTGAAAAAGGAAGTACCCGCACTAAGGTCCATTCAACACTTGTCTGACCAATTGGAAACTATGCTTAAAGACTGTTTTGATAATGTGGACTGGCACTGGGGTGGACTGGGATGTGGCCTCTGAGCATAACAATGACATATACACGGACACAGTGACTGAGTTCATCAGGAAGTGTATAGGGGATGTTGTTCCCACTGCGACTATTAAAACCTACCCAAACCAGACACCGTAGATGGCAGTATTCATGCAAAACTGAAAGCGTGAACCATCGCAGTTAACCACGGCAAGGTGACTGGTAATATGGTTGAATACAGTGTGGTTATTCCCTCCAAAAGGCGATCAAACAGGCAAAACATCAGTATAGAGAAAAAGTGGAGTCGCAATTCAATGGCTCAGACACGAGACATATGTGGCAGGGTCTCCAGACATCACGGATTACAAAGGGAAAATCAGACACACCGAGGCGTGTCTGACTTCCCCCAGGACAAGCTAAACACCTTCTTCGCCTGCTTTGAGGAAAACCCAGTGCCACCGAAGCGGCCCGCTCCAAAGCACTGTGGTTTCTCCTTCTCTGTGGCCGACGTGAGTAAGACTTTTATGCGTGTTAACCCTCGCATGGCTGCTGGAAAAGGACGGCATCCCTAGTCGCGTCCTCAGAGCATGCGCATACCAGCTGGCTGGAGTGTTTACGGACATATTCAATCTCTCCCTGTCCCAGTCTGTTGTCTCCACATGCTTCAAGATGTCCACCATTGTTCCTGTACCCAAGAAAGCAAAGGTAACTGAACTAAATGACTATCGCCCCGTAGCACTCACTTGAAGTGCTTTGAGAGACTAGTCAAGGATCATATCACCTCTACCTTACCTGACACCCTAGACCCACACCAATTGACTTACCGCCCCAATAGATCCACAGATGATGCAATCGCTCTACACACTGCCCTATCCAATCTGGACAAGAATAATACCCATGTTAGAATGTTGTTAATTGACTATAGCTCAGCCTTCAACACCATCGTACTCTCCGAGCTCATCATGAAGCTCGGGGGCCCTGGGTCTGAAACCCGCCCTGTGTAACTGGGTCCTCGAAGTGACCACAGTGGAGAAGGTTGAAAGGTTCAAGTTACTTGGCGTACACATCACTGACAATCTGAAATGCTCCACCCATACAGACATTGTGGTGAAGAAGGCGCAACAATGCTTCTTCAACCTCAGGAGGCTGAAGACATTTGGCTTGTCACCTAAGACCCTCTTTTACAGATGCACAATTGAGAGCATCCTGTCCGGCTCTATCACCGCCTGGTGCAGAAATTGCACCCTCCGCAACCGCAGGGCTCTACAGAGGGTAGTAAGTTCTGCACAGCGCATCACCGGGGGAAAACTACCTTCCCGCCAGGACACCTACAGCACCCAATGTCACAAGAAAGCCAAAAAGATCATCAAGCACATCAACAACCCGAGCCACGACCTGTTCACCCAACTATCATCCAGAAGGCGAGGTCAGTATAGGTGCATCAAAGCTGGGGCCGAGAGTGTGAAAAACAACTTCTATCTCAAGGCCATCAGACAGTTAGATAGCCAGACAGTTAGATAGCCAGACAGTTAGATAGCCAGACAGCTAGATAGCCAGACAGCTAGATAGCCAGACAGTTAGATAGCCAGACAGTTAGATAGCCAGACAGTTAGATAGCCATCACTAAAGAAAATGCAAGGCTGTAATCGCTGCCAAAGGTGCTTCAACCAAGTACTGAGTAAAGGGTCTGAGAACTTCAGTTTTTTTATCTCGAATAAATTTGCAAAAAATTAGAAAAAACCCGTTTCTGCTTTGTCGTTATGTGGTATTGTGTGTAGATTGATGACTGGAAAATAAACAATTTAATCACTTTTTGAATAAGGCTCTAACGTAACAAAATGTGGAAAGAGACAGGGGTTTGAATACTTTCCGAATGTATTTTTCTAAATTCTATTCTTTTACTTTTAGAATTGTGTGTATTGCTGTGAATTGTTAAATATCACTGCAGTGTAGGAACTCAAGCATTCCCCTACACCCGCAATACCATCTGCTAAAAAAAATTGACTTGATTGTATCTCTCACTGCAGGCTTCAGTCATACAAAAACTAGACTTAAATCAAAACTGGTTCTCTAGCAGATTACAGATTACCACGTGTTCAAGAATGGCCTTTTTTTCCCTTCATTCAGAGTACCTCTCCGTTTCGATTATTTCAAAATTATTTCAAAATGAAATCATCTCCAAAATATTGCTACTTTCAAAACAAGACGTAGAAATTGAGTTGCAAAGTGGGAACTCGTTCAAGGCTGTTGCTGTATATTATGGTGCAGTACAACTGCTGTATATGACTTAAAACATGTCCCTCCAGAGACAATCTGGGAATCTTTCTTCCTCTCTTCTTGTTTATCTTCCACCTGTTTTTTCTCTCTTCTTTTCACAGGACTTTCCTTCCCTCTCTCCTCTGTCTTTTAATCCACCTCTTCTCCCATCCCTTGTCCCCTCGCCTCCTCTCCTCTCCTCTCCTCTCTTTCCTCTCCTTCTCCTCTCCTCTGCTATTTTACTCCTCTCCTCTCCTCTCCTCTCCTCTCCTCCCCTCTCCTCTCCTCTCCTCTCCTCTCCTCTCCTCTCCTCTCCTCTCCTCCCCCTCACCTCTCATGTCATCTTTTCCTCTTGTCCTCATCTCCTCTCTTCCTCTCCTCTCTTCTCTCCTCCTCCTCAACTCCATCCTCTCATCTTTCTTCTCCTCTCCTCTCCTCTTCTCCTCCTCTCCCCTATTCCTCTCCTCCTCCTCACCTCTCCTCACCTCTCCCCACCTCTCCTCTCTTCCTCTTCTTCTACTCCTCACCTCTTTTCTCCTCTCCTCTCTTCCTCTTCTCCTCCATCCTCTCCACACCTCACCTCTCTTCCTTTCATCCCCTCCTCTACTTTACTCTCCACTCCTCTGCAACCGATCAGGTCTGCTGGATGGAGAAATCTGATATGTATTACCTCCATACCAAACGCATCTTCCTACAAGGTTTGACATTGAAGAAACAACTCAATTAGATTTGGGCAGGTATTAACAACAACAAGAAAAAGGGGAAAATAAAGAATCATCCAGAGTGTTTAGATCTGGGGAATGTATTTGACCTCCAGATAAAAGGAATGGAGCACGTTTGGAAAACAAGATGGTGGACTTGTGAATGTAGCAGGCTACCTACAAAAATATTTTCTATTCATGACAGACAACCATCAAATATCATAGAGTGAGTATGTTACCCGTCATATTGTCTCTGTGTTATTCTAGGATGTGAGTCATGCAGAAGCACATGACTTTTAACTCACGAACCGATAACATTTAAAAAATATATATATATATTCTTTTTTTCACCTTTATTTGACCAGGTAGGCCAGTTGAGAACAAGTTCTCATTTACAACTGCGACCTGGCCAAGATAAAGCATAGCAGTGCGACACAAACAACAACACATAGTTACACATGGTGTAAACAAAACATACAGTCAATAACACAATCGAAAAAGTCTATATACAGTGTGTACAAATGAGGTAAGATTGGGGAGGTAAAGGCAATAAATAGGCCATAGTGGTGAAGTAATTACAATTTAGCAATTAAACACTGGAGTGAAAGATGTGCAGTAGACAAATGTGCAAGTAGAGATACTGGGGTGCAAAGGAGCAAAACAATAAATAACAATGGATGGAACAGAATATCAAGGGGCTCTCAAGACACTGCATGTCCGTGCAAGAGGTGTAACGACAGTCCCTGGTTCAAATCCAGACTGTATCACATCCGGCCATAATTGGGAGTCCCGTAGGGTGGCGCACAATTGTCCCAGCGTCGTCCGGGTTAGAGTTGGGCCGGTGTAGTAGGCCGTCATTGTAAAATAAGAATTTTGTTCTTTTAACAACTGACTTGTCTAGTTAAATAAAATACGTTTTAGACTACAGCGGAACATAGAAGATGCCCCCCCTATAGAAGACGTCATGGCGACCGTGACATCATGAGTGAGTAGGGTCGACCCCCCCACATCATCGTGGAACAGTACATGACACGCATAAGGCTGAAAGAATTTCAGAATGAATATTCCCTCCGATCCCATCTCAGGCTCTACACTAAAACACATGTTCTATTCATGAGGTGTAAAGTCAGTATTAACACGTCCCAAATGGCAGCCTATTCCCTAGGTGGTGCACTACATTAGATGGACCCTGGTCTAAAGTAATGCACCATGTAGGGAATAGTGTGTGCTATGTTGTACGCAGACCCGGGAATTAACACTGGGAATATATTAGGCCTCAAGGTGTGCAGAGCACATGCTGTGTGTAAATCAATTAGGCTGTTTTGAATTTGACGTGACACCACCATTTGGGATGTAGCTTTGTGCCCTAGCTATCCGGATGCTTGCTGGTGTTTCACTGCTGATCTTCAGGGTCGCACACAGGTTTACCTGGTGATTACTGCATCAGTATTACTGCAAGCTGCTCACCGACATAATACTAACACACACACACACACACAGCACGCACACGTACACAGAACACATGACCACGCACACGAGCACACACACCTGTTGGTATAGATGAATACAAATGAATACCACTGACTTTGTTATTTAGCACAACTCTGCTTGTAGAGACAAGGCAGGGTAAAGTTGTCAAGAATAATGTGAATCAGATGGCATACAGAATGAAAAAATAAATACCCCCAAAATCGACTCAAAATTATAGACTTTACTTCACATAAATTAAAATGCAAAAATCCCGGTGTTTGCAGAGACTGCATTCACCGTAAATGCTGCATATGTCGGCTCGATGAGAAATTACATTTACATTTCTGTCATGTAATCTGTAAGGCTTCAGCCATCTGTAAGGCTTCAGCCATCTGTAAGGCTTCAGCCGTCTGTAAGGCTTCGCGATCTATAAGTCTTCAGCGATCTGTAAGGCTTCAGCGATCTGTAAGGCTTCAGCCATCTGTAAGGCTTCAGCGATCTGTAAGGCTTCAGCGATCTGTAAGGCTTCAGCCATCTGTAAGGCTTCAGCCATCTGTAAGGCTTCAGCCGTCTGTAAGGCTTCGCGATCTATAAGGCTTCAGCCATCTGTAAGGCTTCAGCGATCTGTAAGGCTTCAGCCATCTGTAAGGCTTCAGCGATCTGTAAGGCTTCAGCGATCTGTAAGGCTTCAGCCATCTGTAAGGCTTCAGCCATCTGTAAGGCTTCAGCCATCTGTAAGGCTTCAGCGATCTGTAAGGCTTCAGCGATCTGTAAGGCTTCAGCCATCTGTAAGGCTTCAGCGATCTGTAAGGCTTCAGCGATCTGTAAGGCTTCAGCCATCTGTAAGGCTTCAGCGATCTGTAAGGCTTCAGCGATCTGTAAGGCTTCAGCCATCTATAAGGCTTCAGCGATCTGTAAGGCTTCAGCCATCTGTAAGGCTTTAGCCGTCTGTAAGGCTTCGGCGATCTATAAGTCTTCAGTAATCTTTAAGGCTTCTGCGATCTGTAAGGCTTCAGCCATCTGTAAGGCTTCAGCCATCTGTAAGGCTTCAGCCGTCTGTAAGGCTTCAGCGATCTGTAAGGCTTCAGCAATCTACAAGGCTTCAGCAATCTTTAAGGCTTCTGCGATCTGTAAGGCTTCAGCCATCTGTAAGGCTTCAGCCATCTGTAAGGCTTCAGCCATCTGTAAGGCTTCAGCGATCTGTAAGGCTTCAGCCATCTGTAAGGCTTCAGCCATCTGTAAGGCTTCAGCCGTCTGTAAGGCTTCAGCGATCTGTAAGGCTTCAGCCATCTGTAAGGCTTCAGCCATCTGTAAGGCTTCAGCCGTCTGTAAGGCTTCAGCCGTCTGTAAGGCTTCAGCCGTCTGTAAGGCTTCAGCCGTCTGTAAGGCTTCAGCGATCTGTAAGGCTTCAGCCGTCTGTAAGGCTTCAGCCGTCTGTAAGGCTTCAGCCGTCTGTAAGGCTATAGGCTCCATCGCTTATGGGTGGTAACTGTTCGTGTCCATTGACATTAAATAAATGTAAAGTCGGGGGATTTAACCATAAGTCCACATCCCTTATGTTTCCGATCTACACCCATGGGAATAAGCAGGCCAGAATGATCTACAAATAGGTTTTATTCACAAACACCAAAATAAATTGTTTCAGAAATGTGTATGTTTGTATGTATGTTTTTCTAATAACCAATTGCTGTGTTCATGCAAGGGACTGATTTAAATACCTGGGAGAAATCCTCACTGTTTGTGCAATTTGGCCTTGAACCCTGTTTTGAGAACGATATTTCAGTTTTTTTTTTTTACCTTTATTTAACCAGGTTGAGAACTAGTTGAGAACAAGTTCTCATTTGCAACTGCGACCTGGCCAAGATAAAGCATAGCAGTGTGAACAGACAACACAGAGTTACACATGGAGTAAACAATTAACAAGTCAATAACACAGTAGAAAAAAAGGGGAGTCTATATACAATGTGTGCAAAAGGCATGAGGAGGTGGGCGAAGAATTACAATTTTGCAGATTAACACTGGAGTGATAAATGATCAGATGGTCATGTACAGGCAGAGATATTGGTGTGCAAAAGAGCAGAAAAGTAAATAAATAAAAACAGTGTGGGGATGAGGTAGGTGAAAATGTGTGGGCTATTTACCGACTATGTAAAGCTGCAGCGATCGGTTAGCTGCTCAGATAGCTGATGTTTGAAGTTGGTGAGGCAGATGAAAGTCTCCAACTTCAGCGATTTTTGCAATTCGTTCCAGTCACAGGCAGCAGAGTACTGGAACGAAAGGCGGATGATCAGTGAGATACACCTGCTGGAGCGCGTGCTACGGATGGGTGTTGCCATCGTGACCAGTGAACTGAGATAAGGCGGAGCTTTACCTAGCATGGACTTGTAGATGACCTGGAGCAAGTGGGTCTGGCAACGAATATGTAGCGAGGGCCAGCCGACTAGAGCATACAAGTCGCAGTGGTGGGTGGTATAAGGTGCTTTAGTGACAAAACGGATGGCACTGTGATAAACTGCATCCAGTTTGCTGAGTAGAGTGTTGGAAGCAATTTTGTAGATGACATCGCCGAAGTCGAGGATCGGTAGGATAGTCAGTTTTACTAGGGTAAGCTTGGCGGCGTGAGTGAAGGAGGCTTTGTTGCGGAATAGAAAGCCGACTCTTGATTTGATTTTCGATTGGAGATGTTTGATATGAGTCTGGAAGGAGAGTTTGCAGTCTAGCCAGACACCTAGGGACTTATAGATGTCCACATATTCAAGGTCGGAACCATCCAGGGTGGTGATGCTCGTCGGGCATGCGGGTGCAGGCAGCGATTGGTTGAAAAGCATGCATTTGGTTTTACTAGCGTTTAAGAGCAGTTGGAGGCCACGGAAGGGGTGTTGTATGGCATTCAAGCTCGTTTGGAGGTTAGATAGCACAGTGTCCAATGACGGGCCGAAAGTATATAGAATGGTGTCGTCTGCGTAGAGGTGGATCAGGGAATCGCCCGCAGCAAGAGCAACATCATTGATATATACAGAGAAAAGAGTCGGCTCGAGAATTGAACCTTGTGGCACCCCCATAGAGACTGCCAGAGGACCGGACAGCATGCCCTCCGATTTGACACACTGAACTCTATCTGCAAAGTAATTGGTGAACCAGGCAAGGCAGTCATCCGAAAAACCGAGGCTACTCAATCTGCTGATAAGAATATGGTGATTGACAGAGTCGAAAGCCTTGGCAAGGTCGATGAACTCGGCTGCACAGTACTTTCTTTTTATCGATGGCGGTTATGATATTATTTAGTACCTTGATTATGGCTGAGGTGCACCCGTGACCGGCTCGGAAACCAGATTGCACAGCGGAGAAGGTACGGTGGGATTCGAGATGGTCAGTGACCTGTTTGTCGACTTGGCTTTCGAAGACCTTAGATAGGCAGGGCAGGATGGATATAGGTCTGTAACAGTTTGGGTCCAGGGTGTCTCTCCCTTTGAAGAGGGGGATGACTGCGGCAGCTTTCCAATCCTTGGGGATCTCAGACGATATGAAAGAGAGGTTGAACAGGCTGGTAATAGGGGTTGCGACAATGGCGGCGGATAGTTTCAGAAATAGAGGGTCCAGATTGTCAAGCCCAGCTGATTTATACGGGTCCAGGTTTTGCAGCTCTTCATATATATTTCAGTTTCAAGGTCTCAGCTTGGAGAGAAGAAACCTCGTGAGGTATTGGTCTGTCAAATGAATCATAGCAAACGTTAATGATGAATTAATTATGAATGATGAATAAGCTAAATCCATTGGGGCTCTCAAATCAAATCAAATCAAATTGTATTTGTCACATACACATGGTTAGCAGATGTTAATGTGAGTGTAGCGAAATGCTTGTGCTTCTAGTTCCGACCGTGCAGTAATAACCAAGAAGTGATCTAACAATTGCACAACAATTACCTTATACACACAAGGCCTATGTACACACTCACCAATATATTTATATGTACATATAAATATATTGATGAGCGATGGCCGAATGACATAGGCAAGATGCAGTAGATGGTATAGAGTACAGTATATACATATGAGAGTAATGTAAGGTTTGTAAACATTATATAAAGTGGCATTGTTTACAGTGAGTAGTGATACATTTATTACATCCAATTTTTATTGTTAAAGTGACTAGAGATTTGAGTCAGTATGTTGGCAGTAGCCACTCAATGTTAGTAGTGGCTGTTTAACAGTCTGATGGCCTTGAGATAGAAGATATTTTTTGTGTACATATGGTACATTGAGTTGGTTGGAACCTCTCCAGCAAGCAAAACAATAAACAATGATTCATTTAAGTTTGACTTCGAGTGTCCCTGGTCATTTCGCCGACAAAAATGCTCTTCCATGCTTCCTGTCCTTTACAGTCCTCTATGTACACTCTTAGAAAAAAGGGTTGTTTGGGATTCCAGAACATTTTGTTTGTTTGGGGTTCCGTATAGAACCTTTTGGTTGTTTGGGGTTTCATATAGAACCTTTTGGTTGTTTGGGGTTCCGTATAGAACCTTTTGGTTGTTTGGGGTTCCATATAGAACCTTTTGGTTGTTTGGGGTTCCATATAGAACCTTTTGGTTGTTTGGGGTTCCATATAGAACCTTTTGGTTGTTTGGGGTTCCATATAGAACCTTTTGGTTGTTTGGGGTTCCGTATAGAACCTTTTGGTTGTTTGGGGTTCCATATAGAACCTTTTGGTTGTTTGGGGTTTCATATAGAACCTTTTGGTTGTTTGGGGTTCCATATAGAACCTTTTGGTTGTTTGGGGTTCCATATAGAACCTTTTGGTTGTTTGGGGTTCCATATAGAACATTTTGGTTGTTTGGGGTTCCGTATAGAACCTTTTGGTTGTTTGGGGTTCCATATATAACCTTTTGGTTGTTTGGGGTTCCATATAAAACCTTTTAGTTGTTTGGGGTTCCGTATAGAACCTTTTGGTTGTTTGGGGTTCCATATAGAACCTTTTGGTTGTTTGGGGTTCCATATAAAACCTTTTAGTTGTTTGGGGTTCCGTATAGAACATTTTGGTTGTTTGGGGTTCCGTATAGAACCTTTTGGTTGTTTGGGGTTCCATATATAACCTTTTGGTTGTTTGGGGTTCCATATAAAACCTTTTAGTTGTTTGGGGTTCCGTATAGAACATTTTGGTTGTTTGGGGTTCTGTATAGAACCGTTTGGTTGTTTGGGGTTTCATATAGAACCTTTTGGTTGTTTGGGGTTCCATATAAAACATTTTGGTTGTTTGGGGTTTCATATAGAACCTTTTGGTTGTTTGGGGTTCCATATAGAACCTTTTGGTTGTTTGGGGTTTCATATAGAACCGTTTGGTTGTTTGGGGTTCCGTATAGAACCGTTTGGTTGTTTGGGGTTCCATATAGAACCTTTTGGTTGTTTGGGGTCCATATAAATCCTTTTAGTTGTTTGGGGTTCCATATAGAACCTTTTGGTTGTTTGGGGTTCCGTATAAAACCTTTTAGTTGTTTGGGGTTCCGTATAGAACATTTTGGTTGTTTGGGGTTCCGTATAGAACCTTTTGGTTGTTTGGGGTTCCGTATAGAACCTTTTGGTTGTTTGGGGTTTCGTATAGAACCTTTTGGTTGTTTGGATGGGAACCAGAGAGAGAGAAAAGCATAAATCTTAGATAGAAAAAGGTGGTTCTACTGTATATAGAACCTTTTGGTCAATTCAAATTTAACTGCCATTCCGATTCAAAATGAATTGCCATTCCAGCATGACCATACAAAATGACTGTGATTGAACCAGCTTGCAAGTAGCCTTAAGCCATTCAATGTATTAAGGTAAGCAAAGTTAATTATTTAACCCTCCTGCTGTGTTCCGGTCGAATTGGACTGATTTACAAGTTTTCTCTCTGAAAAATGCAGTTAATTTAATCTGATGTTCATACATTTCCATGACTTTGTCCACACAGGGCATCTAAAAACAGAAAATACATGTTGATGATTTTCATAACATTTTGTGTGTTTTATTTAACGTTAGTACACCTGTGGTGTCATTAGAAATACATGAGTGAGACTACAATCAGTGTATACAAATGAGTTCAGGCACATGCCCATTCATCAGGTGCACACACTTCCTCTCTCAGGCCCCCACATGCATGTGTGTTTGAGCACACACACACACACACCTCAATCCTCTTTTTGGCTTCCAAGGAAACCCCCACGGGAACCTTTCCCCAATAGAATCTTTCCCCCACCGGAACCTTTCCCCAATAGAATCTTTCCCCCACAGGAACCTTTCCCCAATAGAATCTTTCCCCCACCAGAACCTTTCCCCAATAGAATCTTTCCCCCACCGGAACCTTTCCCCAATAGAATCTTTCCCCCACCGGAACCTTTCCCCAATAGAATCTGTCCCCCACAGGAACCTTTCCCCAATAGAATATTTCCCCCACCGGAACCTTTCCACAATAGAATCTTTCCCCCACAGGAACCTTTCCCCAATAGAATCTTTCCCCACCGGAACCTTTCCCCAATAGAATCTGTCCCCCACAGGAACCTTTCCCCAATAGAATCTTTCCCCCACCGGAACCTTTCCCCAATAGAATCTTTCCCCCACAGGAACCTTTCCCCAATAGAATCTTTCCCCCACCGGAACCTTTCCCCAATAGAATCTTTCCCCCACAGGAACCTTTCCCCAATAGAATCTTTCCCCCACCAGAACCTTTCCCCAATAGAATCTTTCCCCCACCGGAACCTTTCCCCAATAGAATCTTTCCCCCACAGGAACCTTTCCCCAATAGAATCTTTCCCCCACCGGAACCTTTCCCCAATAGAATCTTTCCCCCACCGGAACCTTTCCCCAATAGAATCTTTCCCCCACAGGAACCCCACCTGTTGGCATTCTTAAAAAATATCGCAACATTGTTTCAATAATATATAGAAAGAACTCTTCTCAAAGCTCTGGTATGTAAAGCTTTTTTGAGGCCTTGCTCACAATTCATTCTGTGGCAGCACAATGACCAAACGATATACTGTATGTGAGGATCTTGATCATATCTTTGATCATGACACTGGTGAGGAGGAGAGATTCCTTGTTAAACTTTGACACAAAGTCGTCTGTGGTAAATAGCACAATATGTTTTATCTGAGTATTTGTTGTAGTCAAAATAATCCATACATTATGCTTTTTTTTTACAAAAAAAAACTAGTTGTATGAGCTCAGGTCAATGAGGCCTACAGGCCATAAATACCAAATAGAAGTTCAAAACTTCAGTTGATAAAAGGATCTAACACAACATTAAGTGAGAATAAATGTATTATTATGGATTTATAATCAGCTATAATGGGTCAGTCATTTTGGACTGGGAACACAGAATTAAATCACTTAAAACGAACAAACCAAATTGACATATATGAAGTCAAAGTCAAAATGATAAATCAAATAAATAAAGTTTCAACGTTATTAGAAATGTTGCAACTTTGTAAGCTAACATTAGCTAGCTAAACAGAAAGCAGCTAGGCTACTTTAATTTGACACTTTACAAGCTAGCCAAGTAACTCTTTCAAATATATATATATATATATATATATATATATATATATATATATATATATATAATATTGGATATGCCCAAATAGTGCCCAGAAGACCCAGAATGGCATTGACAATTACTCTAATTGTTACTTTCAGTATTTCAGTGTGAAGTCAATTAAAGGGACGGCAGCATAGCCTAGTGGTTAGAGCGTTGGACTGGTAACCAGAAGGTTGCGATTTCAAATCCCCGAGCTGACAAGGTAGAAATCTGTCGTTCTGCCCCTGAACAGGCAGTTAACCCACTGTTCCCAGGCTGTCATTGAAAATAAGAATTTGTTCTTAACTGACTTGCCAGGTTAAATAAAGGTCAAATGTAAAAAATCTATATATTAAATAAATTAAAAATTAAAGTTGTTGACTGAGAGGAGGTATTTTCTGAGAGTGTGATATGTGACTTATTGTGTTGTATAACATTCCTCCATATTGGAACCAGCACTTACAGCACATTACCTTGGTTAAAGTAGCCTAGCTGCTTTCTGTTTAGCTAGCAAATGTTAGCTTACAAAGTTGCAACATTTCTAATAATGTTTGACTATAAACATGCGTGACACCTTACTTTCTGGATAAGGGGAAAGAGGGGGAAAAGTAATTTATTTAATAATAATAAGAACTCCATCCTGCCTGCCTGGGAAATAGCATTCTGCCTCAGAGAGAGAGGGCAGACCTGGGTTCAAATACTATTAATTAATTTCAAATCCTCCAGATGTGCTTGATCTTGTCTGTCTTAATGGACCTATAGACTGGTCCCAAAACTGTAAACCACACCCATCGGCAAGTCCAAACATTAGTCTGCTACTAGAGTGAGACCTGAACCTTAGTCTGCTACTAGAGAGAGACCTGAACATTAGTCTGCTACTAGAGGGAGACCTGAACATTAGTCTGCTACTAGAGAGAGACCTGAACATTAGTCTGCTACTAGAGAGACCTGAACCTTAGTCTGCTACTAGAGAGAGACCTGAACATTAGTCTGCTACTAGAGAGACCTGAACATTAGTCTGCTACTAGAGAGACCTGAACCTTAGTCTGCTACTAGAGAGAGACCTGAACATTAGTCTGCTACTAGAGAGAGACCTGAACATTAGTCTGCTACTAGAGAGACCTGAACCTTAGTCTGCTACTAGAGAGACCTGAACATTAGTCTGCTACTAGAGAGAGACCTGAACCTTAGTCTGCTACTAGAGAGACCTGAACATTAGTCTGCTACTAGAGAGAGACCTGAACATTAGTCTGCTACTAGAGAGAGACCTGAACATTAGTCTGCTACTGGAGAGACCTGAACATTAGTCTGCTGCTCTATAGAGACCTGAACATTAGTCTGCTACTAGAGAGACCTGAACATTAGTCTGCTACTAGAGAGAGACCTGAAAATTAGTCTGCTACTAGAGAGAGACCTGAACATTAGTCTGCTACTAGAGAGACCTGAACATTAGTCTGCTACTAGAGAGACCTGAACATTAGTCTGCTGCTCTATAGAGACCTGAACATTAGTCTGCTACTAGAGAGACCTGAACATTAGTCTGCTACTAGAGAGACCTGAACATTAGTCTGCTACTAGAGAGACCTGAACATTAGTCTGCTACTAGAGAGACCTGAACAATAGTCTGCTACTAGAGAGAGACCTGAACATTAGTCTGCTACTAGAGAGAGACCTGAACATTAGTCTGCTACTGGAGAGACCTGAACATTAGTCTGCTGCTCTATAGAGACCTGAACATTAGTCTGCTACTAGAGA
Organism: Oncorhynchus keta; assembly: GCF_023373465.1. NCBI lineage: Eukaryota > Metazoa > Chordata > Actinopteri > Salmoniformes > Salmonidae > Oncorhynchus > Oncorhynchus keta. Next base: position 3,110,073 of record NC_068430.1, on the reverse strand, counting down.
GACCTGAACATTAGTCTGCTACTAGAGAGACCTGAACAATAGTCTGCTACTAGAGAGAGACCTGAACATTAGTCTGCTACTAGAGAGAGACCTGAACATTAGTCTGCTACTGGAGAGACCTGAACATTAGTCTGCTGCTCTATAGAGACCTGAACATTAGTCTGCTACTAGAGAGACCTGAACATTAGTCTGCTACTAGAGAGAGACCTGAACATTAGTCTGCTACTAGAGAGAGACCTGCACATTAGTCTGCTACCAGAGAGACCTGAACATTAGTCTGCTACTAGAGAGACCTGAACATTAGTCTGCTACTAGAGAGACCTGAACATTAGTCTGCTACTAGAGATACCTGAACATTAGTCTGCTACTAGAGAGAGACCTGAACATTAGTCTGCTACTAGAGAGAGACCTGAACATTCGTCTGCTACTAGAGATACCTGAACATTAGTCTGCTACTAGAGAGAGACCTGAACATTAGTATGCTACTAGAGAGACCTGAACATTAGTCTGCTACTAGAGAGAGACCTGAACATTAGTCTGCTACTGGAGAGAGGCCTGAACATTAGTCTGTTACTAGAGATACCTGAACATTAGTCTGCTACTAGAGAGAGACCTGAACATTAGTCTGCTACTAGAGAGACCTGAACATTAGTCTGCTACTAGAGAGACCTGAACATTAGTCTGCTACTAGAGAGAGACCTGAACATTAGTCTGCTACTAGAGAGAGACCTGAACATTAGTCTGCTACTAGAGAGACCTGAACATTAGTCTGCTACTAGAGAGAGACCTGAACATTGGTCTGCTACTAGAGAGAGACCTGAACATTAGTCTGCTACTAGAGAGAGACCTGAACATTAGTCTGCTACTGGAGAGACCTGAACATTAGTATGCTGCTCTATAGAGACCTGAACATTAGTCTGCTACTAGAGAGACCTGAACATTAGTCTGCTACTAGAGAGACCTGAACAATAGTCTGCTACTAGAGAGAGACCTGAACATTAGTCTGCTACTAGAGAGAGACCTGAACATTAGTCTGCTACTGGAGAGACCTGAACATTAGTCTGCTGCTCTATAGAGACCTGAACATTAGTCTGCAACTAGAGAGAGACCTGAACATTAGGCCGCTACTGGAGAGACCTGAACATTAGTCTGCTGCTCTATAGAGACCTGAACATTAGTCTGCTACTAGAGAGAGACCTGAACATTAGTCTGCTACCAGAGAGACCTGAACATTAGTCTGCTACTAGAGAGACCTGAACATTAGTCTGCTACTAGAGAGAGACCTGAACATTAGTCTGCTACTAGAGAGACCTGAACATTAGTCTGCTACTAGAGAGACCTGAACATTAGTCTGCAACTAGAGAGACCTGAACATTAGTCTGCTGCTCTATAGAGACCTGAACATTAGTCTGCTACTAGAGAGACCTGAACATTAGTCTGCTACTAGAGAAACCTGAACAATAGTCTGCTACTAGAGAGAGACCTGAACATTAGTCTGCTACTAGAGAGAGACCTGAACATTAGTCTGCTACTGGAGAGACCTGAACATTAGTCTGCTGCTCTATAGAGACCTGAACATTAGTCTGCTACTAGAGAGACCTGAACATTAGTCTGCTACTAGAGAGAGACCTGAACATTAGTCTGCTACCAGAGAGACCTGAACATTAGTCTGCTACTAGAGAGACCTGAACATTAGTCTGCTACTAGAGAGACCTGAACATTAGTCTGCTACTAGAGAGACCTGAACATTAGTCTGCTACTAGAGAGAGACCTGAACATTAGTCTGCTACTAGAGAGAGACCTGCACCTTAGTCTGCTACTAGAGAGACCCGAACATTAGTCTGCTACCAGAGAGAGACCTGAACATTAGTCTGCTACTAGTGAGACCTGAACATTAGTCTGCTACTAGAGAGAGACCTGAACATTAGTCTGCTACTGGAGAGAGGCCTGAACATTAGTCTGTTACTAGAGATACCTGAACATTAGTCTGCTACTAGAGAGAGACCTGAACATTAGTCTGCTACTAGAGAGACCTGAACATTAGTCTGCTACTAGAGAGACCTGAACATTAGTCTGCTACTAGAGAGAGACCTGAACATTAGTCTAATATAATAATAATATATGCCATTTAGCTGACGCATTTTATCCAAAGCGACTTAGTCAGTCATGTGTGCATACATTCTACTATGGGTGGTTAGAACCCACATTACCCTGCTGTTACTAAGCGCCATGCTCTACCAACTGAGCTACAGAAGGACCACGTCTGCTACTAGAGAGAGACCTGAATATTAGTCTGCTACTAGAGAGACCTGAACATTAGTCTGCTACTAGAGAGAGACCTGAACATTGGTCTGCTACTAGAGAGAGACCTGAACATTAGTCTGCTACTAGAGAGAGACCTGAACATTAGTCTGCTACTGGAGAGACCTGAACATTAGTCTGCTGCTCTATAGAGACCTGAACATTAGTCTGCTACTAGAGAGACCTGAACATTAGTCTGCTACTAGAGAGACCTGAACAATAGTCTGCTACTAGAGAGAGACCTGAACATTAGTCTGCTACTAGAGAGAGACCTGAACATTAGTCTGCTACTGGAGAGACCTGAACATTAGTCTGCTGCTCTATAGAGACCTGAACATTAGTCTGCAACTAGAGAGAGACCTGAACATTAGGCCGCTACTGGAGAGACCTGAACATTAGTCTGCTGCTCTATAGAGACCTGAACATTAGTCTGCTACTAGAGAGAGACCTGAACATTAGTCTGCTACCAGAGAGACCTGAACATTAGTCTGCTACTAGAGAGAGACCTGAACATTAGTCTGCTACTCGAGAGAACTGAACATTAGTCTGCTGCTCTATAGAGACCTGAACATTAGTCTGCTACTAGAGAGACCTGAACATTAGTCTGCTACTAGAGAGAGACCTGAAAATTAGTCTGCTACTAGAGAGAGACCTGAACATTAGTCTGCTACTAGAGAGACCTGAACATTAGTCTGCTACTAGAGAGACCTGAACATTAGTCTGCTGCTCTATAGAGACCTGAACATTAGTCTGCTACTAGAGAGACCTGAACATTAGTCTGCTACTAGAGAGACCTGAACATTAGTCTGCTACTAGAGAGACCTGAACATTAGTCTGCTACTAGAGAGACCTGAACAATAGTCTGCTACTAGAGAGAGACCTGAACATTAGTCTGCTACTAGAGAGAGACCTGAACATTAGTCTGCTACTGGAGAGACCTGAACATTAGTCTCTGCTCTATAGAGACCTGAACATTAGTCTGCTACTAGAGAGACCTGAACATTAGTCTGCTACTAGAGAGACCTGAACATTAGTCTGCTACTAGAGAGAGACCTGAACATTAGTCTGCTACTAGAGAGAGACCTGAACATTAGTCTGCTACTGGAGAGACCTGAACATTAGTCTGCTGCTCTATAGAGACCTGAACATTAGTCTGCTACTAGAGAGACCTGAACATTAGTCTGCTACTAGAGAGAGACCTGAACATTAGTCTGCTACTAGAGAGAGACCTGCACATTAGTCTGCTACCAGAGAGACCTGAACATTAGTCTGCTACTAGAGAGACCTGAACATTAGTCTGCTACTAGAGAGACCTGAACATTAGTCTGCTACTAGAGAGACCTGAACATTAGTCTGCTACTAGAGAGAGACCTGAACATTAGTCTGCTACTAGAGAGAGACCTGAACATTCGTCTGCTACTAGAGAGACCTGAACATTAGTCTGCTACTAGAGAGAGACCTGAACATTAGTCTGCTACTAGAGAGACCTGAACATTAGTCTGCTACTAGAGAGAGACCTGAACATTAGTCTGCTACTGGAGAGAGGCCTGAACATTAGTCTGTTACTAGAGATACCTGAACATTAGTCTGCTACTAGAGAGAGACCTGAACATTAGTCTGCTACTAGAGAGACCTGAACATTAGTCTGCTACTAGAGAGACCTGAACATTAGTCTGCTACTAGAGAGAGACCTGAACATTAGTCTGCTACTAGAGAGAGACCTGAATATTAGTCTGCTACTAGAGAGACCTGAACATTAGTCTGCTACTAGAGAGAGACCTGAACATTGGTCTGCTACTAGAGAGAGACCTGAACATTAGTCTGCTACTAGAGAGAGACCTGAACATTAGTCTGCTACTGGAGAGACCTGAACATTAGTCTGCTGCTCTATAGAGACCTGAACATTAGTCTGCATATAGAGTCTGAACATTACTAGAGAGACCTGAACATTAGTCTGCTACTAGAGAGACCTGAACAATAGTCTGCTACTAGAGAGAGACCTGAACATTAGTCTGCTACTAGAGAGAGACCTGAACATTAGTCTGCTACTGAGAGACCTGAACATTAGTCTGCTGCTCTATAGAGACCTGAACATTAGTCTGCTACTAGAGAGAGACCTGAACATTAGTCTGCTACTGGAGAGACCTGAACATTAGTCTGCTGCTCTATAGAGACCTGAACATTAGTCTGCTACTAGAGAGAGACCTGAACCTTAGTCTGCTACTAGAGAGACCTGAACATTAGTCTGCTACTAGAGAGAGACCTGAACCTTAATCTGCTACTAGAGAGACCTGAACATTAGTCTGCTACTAGAGAGAGACCTGAACATTAGTCTGCTACTAGAGAGAGACCTGAACATTAGTCTGCTACTGGAGAGACCTGAACATTAGTCTGCTGCTCTATAGAGACCTGAACATTAGTCTGCTACTAGAGAGACCTGAACATTAGTCTGCTACTAGAGAGAGACCTGAACATTAGTCTGCTACTAGAGAGAGACCTGAACATTAGTCTGCTACTAGAGAGAGACCTGAACATTAGTCTGCTACTGGAGAGACCTGAACATTAGTCTGATGCTCTATAGAGACCTGAACATTAGTCTGCTACTAGAGAGACCTGAACCTTAGTCTGCTATTAGAGAGACCTGAACATTAGTCTGCTACTAGAGAGAGACCTGAACATTAGTCTGCTACTACAGAGAGACCTGAACATTAGTCTGCTACTAGAGAGACCTGAACATTAGTCTGCTACTAGAGAGACCTGAACATTAGTCTGCTACTAGAGAGACCTGAACATTAGTCTGCTACCAGAGAGAGACCTGAACATTAGTCTGCTACTAGAGAGAGACCTGAACATTCGTCTGCTACTAGAGATACCTGAACATTAGTCTGCTACTAGAGAGAGACCTGAACATTAGTCTGCTACTAGAGAGACCTGAACATTAGTCTGCTACTAGAGAGACCTGAACATTAGTCTGCTACTGGAGAGAGGCCTGAACATTAGTCTGTTACTAGAGATACCTGAACATTAGTCTGCTACGAGAGAGAGACCTGAACATTAGTCTGCTACTAGAGAGACCTGAACATTAGTCTGCTACTAGAGAGACCTGAACATTAGTCTGCTACTAGAGAGAGACCTGAACATTAGTCTGCTACTAGAGAGAGACCTGAACATTAGTCTGCTACTAGAGAGACCTGAACATTAGTCTGCTACTAGAGAGAGACCTGAACATTGGTCTGCTACTAGAGAGAGACCTGAACATTAGTCTGCTACTAGAGAGAGACCTGAACATTAGTCTGCTACTGGAGAGACCTGAACATTAGTCTGCTGCTCTATAGAGACCTGAACATTAGTCTGCTACTAGAGAGACCTGAACATTAGTCTGCTACTAGAGAGACCTGAACAATAGTCTGCTACTAGAGAGAGACCTGCACATTAGTCTGCTACTAGAGAGAGACCTGAACATTAGTCTGCTACTGGAGAGACCTGAACATTAGTCTGCTGCTCTATAGAGACCTGAACATTAGTCTGCTACTAGAGAGAGACCTGAACATTAGTCTGCTACTGGAGAGACCTGAACATTAGTCTGCTGCTCTATAGAGACCTGAACATTAGTCTGCTACTAGAGAGAGACCTGAACATTAGTCTGCTACTAGAGAGACCTGAACATTAGTCTGCTACTAGAGAGACCTGAACATTAGTCTGCTACTAGAGAGACCTGAACATTAGTCTGCTACTAGAGAGAGACCTGAACATTAGTCTGCTACTAGAGAGACCTGAACATTAGTCTGCTACTAGAGAGACCTGAACATTAGTCTGCTACTAGAGAGAGACCTGAACATTAGTCTGCTACTAGAGAGAGACCTGAACATTAGTCTGCTACTAGAGAGACCTGAACATTAGTCTGCTACTAGAGAGAGACCTGAACATTAGTCTGCTACTAGAGAGAGACCTGAACATTAGTCTGCTACTAGAGAGAGACCTGAACATTAGTCTGCTACTGGAGAGACCTGAACATTAGTCTGCTGCTCTATAGAGACCTGAACATTAGTCTGCTACTAGAGAGACCTGAACATTAGTCTGCTACTAGAGAGACCTGAACAATAGTCTGCTACTAGAGAGAGACCTGCACATTAGTCTGCTACTAGAGAGAGACCTGAACATTAGTCTGCTACTGGAGAGACCTGAACATTAGTCTGCTGCTCTATAGAGACCTGAACATTAGTCTGCTACTAGAGAGAGACCTGAACATTAGTCTGCTACTGGAGAGACCTGAACATTAGTCTGCTGCTCTATAGAGACCTGAACATTAGTCTGCTACTAGAGAGAGACCTGAACATTAGTCTGCTACTAGAGAGAGACCTGAACATTAGTCTGCTACTGGAGAGACCTGAACATTAGTCTGCTACTAGAGAGACCTGAACCTTAGTCTGCTATTAGAGAGACCTGAACATTAGTCTGCTACTAGAGAGAGACCTGAACATTAGTCTGCTACTAGAGAGAGACCTGAACATTAGTCTGCTACCAGAGAGACCTGAACATTAGTCTGCTACCAGAGAAACCTGAAGATTAGTCTGCTACTAGAGAGACCTGAACATTAGTCTGCTACTAGAGAGACCTGAACATTGGTCTGCTACTAGAGAGAGACCTGAACCTTAGTCTGCTACTCGAGAGAACTGAACATTAGTCTGCTACTAGAGAGACCTGAACATTAGTCTGCTACTAGAGAGACCTGAACATTAGTATGCTACTAGAGAGACCTGAACATTAGTCTGCTACTAGAGAGAGACCTGAACATTAGTCTGCTACTGGAGAGAGACCTGAACATTAGTCTGTTACTAGAGATACCTGAACATTAGTCTGCTACGAGAGAGAGACCTGAACATTAGTCTGCTACTAGAGAGACCTGAACATTAGTCTGCTACTAGAGAGACCTGAACATTAGTCTGCTACTAGAGAGAGACCTGAACATTAGTCTGCTACTAGAGAGAGACCTGAACATTAGTCTGCTACTAGAGAGACCTGAACATTAGTCTGCTACTAGAGAGAGACCTGAACATTGGTCTGCTACTAGAGAGAGACCTGAACATTAGTCTGCTACTAGAGAGAGACCTGAACATTAGTCTGCTACTGGAGAGACCTGAACATTAGTCTGCTGCTCTATAGAGACCTGAACATTAGTCTGCTACTAGAGAGACCTGAACATTAGTCTGCTACTAGAGAGACCTGAACAATAGTCTGCTACTAGAGAGAGACCTGCACATTAGTCTGCTACTAGAGAGAGACCTGAACATTAGTCTGCTACTGGAGAGACCTGAACATTAGTCTGCTGCTCTATAGAGACCTGAACATTAGTCTGCTACTAGAGAGAGACCTGAACATTAGTCTGCTACTGGAGAGACCTGAACATTAGTCTGCTGCTCTATAGAGACCTGAACATTAGTCTGCTACTAGAGAGAGACCTGAACATTAGTCTGCTACCAGAGAGACCTGAACATTAGTCTGCTACTAGAGAGACCTGAACATTAGTCTGCTACTAGAGATACCTGAACATTAGTCTGCTACTAGAGAGAGACCTGAACATTAGTCTGCTACTAGAGAGACCTGAACATTAGTCTGCTACTAGAGAGACCTGAACATTAGTCTGCTACTAGAGAGAGACCTGAACATTAGTCTGCTACTAGAGAGAGACCTGAACATTAGTCTGCTACTAGAGAGACCTGAACATTAGTCTGCTACTAGAGAGAGACCTGAACATTGGTCTGCTACTAGAGAGAGACCTGAACATTAGTCTGCTACTAGAGAGAGACCTGAACATTAGTCTGCTACTGGAGAGACCTGAACATTAGTCTGCTGCTCTATAGAGACCTGAACATTAGTCTGCTACTAGAGAGACCTGAACATTAGTCTGCTACTAGAGAGACCTGAACAATAGTCTGCTACTAGAGAGAGACCTGCACATTAGTCTGCTACTAGAGAGAGACCTGAACATTAGTCTGCTACTGGAGAGACCTGAACATTAGTCTGCTGCTCTATAGAGACCTGAACATTAGTCTGCTACTAGAGAGAGACCTGAACATTAGGCCGCTACTGGAGAGACCTGAACATTAGTCTGCTGCTCTATAGAGACCTGAACATTAGTCTGCTACTAGAGAGAGACCTGAACATTAGTCTGCTACCAGAGAGACCTGAACATTAGTCTGCTACTAGAGAGACCTGAACATTAGTCTGCTACTAGAGAGACCTGAACATTAGTCTGCTACTAGAGAGAGACCTGAACATTAGTCTGCTACTAGAGAGACCTGAACATTAGTCTGCTACCAGAGAGACCTGAACATTAGTCTGCTACCAGAGAGACCTGAACATTAGTCTGCTACTAGAGAGACCTGAACATTAGTCTGCTACTAGAGAGACCTGAACGTTAGTCTGCTACTAGAGAGACCTGAACATTAGTCTGCTACTAGAGAGAGACCTGAACATTAGTCTGCTACTAGAGAGAGACCTGCACATTAGTCTGCTACTAGAGAGACCTGAACATTAGTCTGCTACTAGAGAGAGACCTGAACATTAGTCTGCTACTAGAGAGACCTGAACATTAGTCTGCTACTAGAGAGAGACCTGAACATTAGTCTGCTACTAGTGAGACCTGAACATTCGTCTGCTACTAGAGAGAGACCTGAACATTAATCTGCTACTAGAGAGAGACCTGAACATTAGTCTGCTGCTCTATAGAGACCTGAACATTCGTCTGCTACTAGAGAGACCTGAACATTAGTCTTTTTTTAAACTTTTATTTAACTGGGCAAGTCAATTAAGAACAAAGTCTTAATTTCATACATGCTGTATCACATCCAGCCGTGATTGAGAGTCCTATAGGGCGGCGCAGTTAACTTCTGTTTTCCAATGAATGGTTTTGTGATGAAAGATGAATACTCAATGAAAGATTTTGAATGTAAGACTCGCTGTGTTACCAGTTTAGAGGGTTTATTTTGTACTGAGAAGTTTGAAAAATCAACACATACTTGTGAGAATAGTGCCAAAGCAATAACAAGAAAAACTAACTGTCTACGAGTGGTTATGGTTGTCATTAAAAAGGTACAGACCACATCGCCTTAACCAGACAGGTGTGAAAACTGGCCCAATGACAAGAAAGCAGCTAGAAAAAAAGTAAAGGACAGAAAGAGAAGTCATTATATTGTGAAGTGATGTGTAGCAGAGCCAATATTCTCTCTCATCCCATGGCACATCAATGATAAGGACGTTTTCCACTGGGCACATGAGATGAGTGAGGGAGAGAGAGAGAGAGAGCGAGAAGGGAGGGAGAGAGAGAGAGAGGAGAGAAGAGAGAGACTGAGGGAGAGACAGCGAGAGAGAGAGAGAGAGAGAGAGAGAGAGAGAGAGAGAGAGAGAGAGAGAGAGAGAGAGAGAGAGAGAGAGAGAGAGAGAGAGAGAGAGAGAGGGAGGGACGGAGAGCGAGAGAGAGAGAGAGAGAGAGAGAGGGGAGGGACGGAGAGCGAGAGAGAGAGAGAGAGAGAGAGAGAGAGAGAAGGGGTGGGGAAGAGAGAGAGAGAGAAGGAAGGGACGGAGAGCGAGAGAGAGAGAGAGAGAGAAGGGGTGGGGAAGAGAGAGAGAGAGAAGGAAGGGACGGAGAGAGAGAGAGAGAGAGAGAGAGAGAGAGAGAGAGAGAGAGAGAGAGAGAGAGAGAGAGAGAGAGAGAGAAGGGAGGGGGAAGAGAGAGAGAGAAGGGAGGGAGAGAGAGTGAGAGAGAGAGAAGGGGGAAGAGAGAGAGAGAGAGAGAAGGGAGTGATGGAGAGAGAGAGAGTGAGAAGGGAGGGACGGGGAGGGAGAGAGAGAGAGGGGGAGAGGGAGAGAGAAGGGAGGGACGGAGAGAGAGAGAGAGAGAGAGAGAGAGAGAGAGAGAGAGAGAGAGAGAGAGTGAGAGAGAGAGAAAGGGGGAAGAGAGAGAGAGAGAGAGAAGGGAGTGATGGAGAGAGAGAGAGTGAGAAGGGAGGGAAGGGGGGGGAGGGAGAGAGAGAGAGGGGGAGAGGGAGAGAGAGGAGGGAGGGACGGAGAGAGAGAGAGAGAGAGAGAGAGAGAGAGAGAGAGAGAGAGAGAGAGAGAGAGAGAGAGAGGGGGAAGAGAGAGAGAGAAGGGAGGGACGGAGAGCGAGCGAGAGAGAGAGAGAGAGAGAGAAGGGAGGGACGGAGAGCGCGAGAGAGAGAAGGGAGGGACGGCGAGAGAGAGAGAGAGGGGGGGGAGAGAGAGAGAGAGAGAGAAGCTCCAACGATGTACATTGGAGGACAGAGTAGCAGGGGGACAAATACACTGTATCTTGCTCTAGCTTCATATATTAGAGGGAACGAGAGATGGGTTCAATGGAGTGCAAGATAGGACACTTTGGAATGTTGCACTTTTGGGACTATTCCATTGTTTCTATTGCATCAGGCTATGTACATCAAAGCACAGCTAAAGTGTTTGAAAGATTACAAAATACAATTTCAACAGAGTTCTGTCGGGGAGAGCAGGCTAAATGTGGAATATTGGTATTAACCTGGTAATCAGGTTGAGCAGTGGAGTTGGGCGTGGGCTGCTGGGGCATGCTGGGTAATTGTACCATTCTGTGAATATTCAGCAGCTGCAGACACACACACACACACATAGAGAGAGACATACACACACTCTCTCGCACATACCCACACACACTCTCGCACATACCCACACACACTCCCGCACATACACGTACAGATCGGCACACACACATGCTCACACACAAAACTCTGTGGGACTGGGATCACATGCGAATCAGAATATAAAAATATATATTCACATATGGCATCTCTTCTGAGTCTGCTTGGAAGGCTGGTTCAACTCCTCATGTCTCCGAGCTCAGGCCTGGCACCTTCCTCATGTCTCAGAGCTCAGGCCTGGCACCTTCCTCATGAATCAGAGCTCAGGCCTGGCACCTTCCTCATGACTCAGAGCTCAGGCCTGGCACCTTCCTCATGTCTCAGAGCTCAGGCCTGGCACCTTCCTCATGTCTCAGAGCTCAGGCCTGGCACCTTCCTCATGTCTCAGAGCTCAGGCCTGGCACCTTCCTCATGTCTCAGAGCTCAGGCCTGGCACCTTCCTCATGACTCAGAGCTCAGGCCTGGCACCTTCCTCATGTCTCAGAGCTCAGGCCTGGCACCTTCCTCATGTCTCAGAGCTCAGGCCTGGCACCTTCCTCATGTCTCAGAGCTCAGGCCTGGCACCTTCCGCATGTCTCAGAGCTCAGGCCTGGCACCTTCCTCATGTCTCAGAGCTCAGGCCTGGCACCTTCCGCATGTCTCAGAGCTCAGGCCTGGCACCTTCCGCATGTCTCAGAGCTCAGGCCTGGCACCTTCCTCATGTCTCAGAGCTCAGGCCTGGCGCATTCTCTTCAGTCATTGAAACCACATCACCTTTCTCTATGATGAATGTGTCTCTTGTCCTGAAGACTTTCGGCTGTTTACCGATGTTGCACCTTCCATCGGTATTGGGGGTTTCTACAGCAGTCTGTGGTTGGCTGCCAGATAGCCTCCCTAACTCGCCTCCTATCCTGCAGCCTCCCTCCTTCGTCCTGTATGAGTTACAGCTCTTCTCATTGAATGGTCCTTCTGTAGCTCAGTTGGTAGAGCATGGCGCTTGTAACGCCAGGGTAGTGGGTTCGATTCCCGGGACCACCCATACGTAGAATGTATGCACACATGACTGTAAGTCGCTTTGGATAAAAGCGTCTGCTAAATGGCATATTAAACATGAAATAAAGGGACTTTGGAACACTGGTTTCCGTCAGCCACAATGGTGGTCATGACGATAGATGGAATATGAACATGTATGTCATTTTTGTTCTGTTATTAAAGGTTAATAGATGACGTTATTACAAAAACAAGGTAATGTGAAGGGTTTTCCTAATATATGTTTGATGTTTACACATTGTACGTTGTATGGAAAATATCAAAATCAAAAAGAATGTTTTGGGGAAGATGAAATGTTAAGTTAGTTGTCTAAAATTGGATTTGAATAAAATCTAGACCTTGCCTCATTAACTTGGTTCGCCCAGAGAATTGCCCTAAAGGAGGTTACGCCCACTTCTGACCCAAGGGTATAAAACCTGTGAGTATAGAATTTACGACAAGACTATGTGACCAGAGCTGCAGCAGGGTCTGAAAAGTAAAATAACCCAGAACGCAACGCAAGTTTGAGGACAAAGAAATCCTTTTCTACCCAAGCTACGGATGAGTAGCTGTGTCTAAGCGGGTGAATTCAAGTCGAACCACCTGGCCTCCATCTCCCATCGAACCGTAGTATCTAAAGGGATTCATTCCTATGCTGTGAGCTCTGAGCTACAGAGCTGTCTGTCCTCAGAAGACCCCTTCCAGAGAAAGGGGTGAGGGAACAGACTCCTAAGCCACAATACCGGGAGGATGAGCAACGAGGTGCGCAGGAGAAGTGCGTCATCGAACAACAGAACGGTCCACGCAGGGAATCGCCGGAGATCACCTCCCACGTAATTACATCATTATATATTCTAACCCATGAGGGCGACCGTTTGAGGCAAGGCTAGGGTTAGATTAGCATAGCTGACAAATTCACCCAAATGTATATTTCTCTTGTGTACTTTTTCTCTCTCTTCTGAAATTCCCATTGTCGGTAAGACGCCATAGTGTGTTGGTCCGTTATACTAAGTTCTAATCAATAGCCTATAATGTTGGATGTCATAAGGTGAATGCACCAATTTGTAAGTCGCTCTGCTAAATGACTTAAATGTAAATGTAATGTGTTTTGTCTATGTGTTTCTTTTATCATCATTTTAGCTTTTTAGTAAATAAATATTCAATTAAGATTGGTGTGGTACGAATTCATTAGTGGGTCCCGGGTCCGTGCAGATTCAAAGGACCAATACGATGTTCAGATTATGAGACTGATAGAGGAAACTGGTTAATTAGTGGCTGTTGTAAAATCGATATTCTGATATTCTCTGAGTTAATCTGGGAAATAGAAACTTGCTAGATTCAGTTAATCACGTATTTAGAAACATATAATAATTCGATGAGCAATAGTCGTAACATTAATCGATACAACATCACGACAACCTTTTGAGGATCTGAGGACACAGGCACAATAGTTTCAGTCTCCTGAGGGGGAATAGGTTTTTTCGTGTCCTCTTCATGACTGTCTTGGTGTGCTTGGACCATGTTAGTTTTTTGAATTTGAAGCTCTCAACCTGCTCAACTACAGCCCCGTCAATGAGAATGGGGGCTACGGGAAAAGGAGAACCAGGCATGCCCATGCCTGGTTCTCCTTTTCCCATAGTCCACAATTGTCTCCTTTGGCTTGATCACGTTGAGGGAGAGGTTGTTGTCCTCGCACCACACGGTCAGGTCTCTGACTTCCTCCCTATAGGCTGTCTCATCGTTGTCGGTGATCAGGCCTACCAATGTTGTGTCATCAGCAAACTTAATGATGGTGTTGGTGTCATGAATAGGAGTGAACAGAGAGTACAAGAGGGGACCGAGAACGCACCCCTGAGGTTCTGTTCTGTTGTCTACAAAGCATTTCACTGTTAGTCTACACCTGTTGTCTACAAAGCATTTCACTGTTACTCTACACCTGTTGTCTACAAAGCATTTCACTGTTACTCTACACCTGTTGTCTACAAAGCATTTCAATGTTAGTCTACACCTGTTGTCTACAACGCATTTCACTGTTAGTCTACACCTGTTGTCTACAAAGCATGTGACATATAAAATTTGATTTGATTGACTTGATTTGATCTATTTAGTGGGCTACCTAGTATATAGTATAGTATAGTATATGCCATTTAGCAGACGCTTTTATCCAAAGCGACTTACAGTCATGTGTGCATACATTCTACGTATGGATGGTCCTGGGAATCGAACCCACTACCCTGGTGTTACAAGCACCATGCTCTACCAACTGAGCTACAGAAGGACCACAGTAGCTAGCAGTAGCCTATAAATACAATACTTAATTCAATATGAATTTGTATAACACTAAATATGCAATTATCCTTCCTTCTTTCCCTGGAGACTATCCAAGTATCTGAAGGGAATATAACACAGATACCTCCCTCTATCAATAATTAGTTGTTTCATCACAGAGACGTGTTAATTATGTTGCTGCATCTCTGTCTGTGGAATAATGGTTGTCTAGAATTTGTTTTCCCTCTGGTTGCACATGTGACATGCTGGTAGAAATGAGGTAAAACTGATTTAAGTTACCCTGCATTAAAGTCCCTGGCCACTAGGAACGCCGCCTCCGGGTGAGCGATTTCCTGTTTGCTTAAATATACAGCTCTTTGAGCATGGTTTTAGTGCCAGCATCGGTCTGTTGAGGTATGTCGACAGCAATGAAAAATACAGATGAAATCTCTCTAGGTAGATAGTGTGGTTTACAGCTTATCATGAGATACTCTTTGATATTAAATCTAGGGACTAGAGACCTAGAGACTTCCTTAGATATCGTGCACCAGCTGTTGTTTAAATATATGCATAGGCCCCATGTCTTACCAGTGGCTGCTGTTCTGTCTTGCCGATGGAGTGTCTGTATGTTCTTAATGTCGTCGTTTAGCCACGACTATGTGAAACATAAGATATTACAGTTTTTAATGTCCCGTTGGTCGGATATAAGTGTTTTTAGTTTGTCCCATTTATTTTACAGCAACTGAAAGTTAGCAAGCAGGACGTAGGGCAAGGGCAGATTAGCCACTCGTTGCCTGATCTTCACAAGGCACCCTGCTCTTTTGAAATCACTGTTTCCTTCTCCAGCGAATCACGGGGATCTGGGCCTGGTCGGGTGTCTGTAGTATCTCCCTCCTGTCTGACTCATTGAAGAACATCTCTTTGTCCAGTTTGAGGTGAGTTATCCCAGTTCAAATTAAATCAAATCAAATGTATTTATATAGCCCTTCGTACATCAGCTGATATCTCAAAGTGCTGTACAGAAACCCAGCCTAAAACCCCAAACAGCAAGCAATGCAGGTGTAGAAGCACGGTGGCTAGGAAAAACTCCCTAGAAAGGACAAAACCTAAGAAGAAACCTAGAGAGGAACCAGGCTATGTGGGGTGGCCAGTCCTCTTCTGGCTGTGCCGGGTGGAGATTATAATAGAACATGGCCAAGATGTTCAAATGTTCATATATGACCAGCATGGTCAAATAATAATAATAATCACAGGCAGAACAGTAGAAACTGGAGCAGCAGCATGGCCAAGTGGACTGGGGACAGCAAGGAGTCATCATGTCAGGTAGTCCTGAGGCATGGTCCTAGAGAAGTAGAGAGAGCATACTTAAATTCACACAGGACACCGGATAGGACAGGAGAAGTACTCCAGATATAACAAACTGACCCTAGCCCCCCGACACATTAACTACTGCAGCAGAAATACTGGAGGCTGAGACAGGATGGGTCAGGAGGCCCCATCTTTGGCCCCATCTGAGGACACCCCCGGACAGGGCCAAACAGGAAGGATATAACCTCACCCACATTGCCAAAGCAAAGCCCCCACACCACTAGAGGGATATCTTCAACCACCAACTTACCATCCTGAGACAAGGCCGAGTATAGCCCACAAAGATCTCCGCTACGGCACAACCCAAGGGGGGTAGCCAACCCATCAGTGACTCAACCCACTCAAGTGACGCACCCCTCCTAGGGACGGTATGAAAGAGCCCTAGTAAGCCAGTGACTCAGCCCCTGTAATGGGGTTAGAGGCAGAGAATCCCAGTGGAAAGAGGGGAACTGGCCAGGCAGAGACAGCAAGGGTGGTTCGTTGCTCCAGAACATTTCCGTTCACCTTCACACTCCTGGGCCAGACTACACTCAATCATATTACCCACTGAAGAGATGAGTCTTCAGTAAAGACTTAAAGGTTGAGACAGAGTTTGCGTCTCTCACATGGGTACGCAGACCATTCCATAAAAATGGAGCTATATAGGAGAAAGCCCTGTCTCCAGCTGTTTGCTTAGAAATTCTAGGGACAATTAGGAGGCCTGCGTCTTGTGACCGTAGTGTACGTGTAGGTATGTACGGCAGGACCAAATCAGAGACATAGGTAGGAGCAAGCCCATGTAATGCTTTGTAGGTAGCAGTAAAACCTTGAAGTCAGCCCTTGCCTTGACAGGAAGCCAGTGTAGCGAGGCAAGCACTGGAGTAATATGATCACATTTTTTGGTTCTAGTCAGGATTCTAGCAGCCGTATTTAGCACTAACTGAAGTTTATTTAGTGCTTTATCCGGGTAGCCGGAAAGTAGAGCATTGCAGTAGTCTATCCTAGAAGTGACTAAAGCATGGATTACTTTTTCTGCATCATTTTTGGACAGAAAGTTTCTGATTTTTGCAATGTTATGTAGATGGAAGAAAGCTGTCCTTGAAACAGTCTTGATATGTTCTTCAAATGAGAGATCAGGGTGCAGAGTAATGCCGAGGTCCTTCATAGTTTTATTTGAGACAACTCTACAACCATTAAGATTAATTGTCAGATTCAACAGAAGATCTCTTTGTTTCTTGGGACCTAGAACAAGCATCTCTGTTTTGTCCGAGTTTAAAAGTAGAAAGTTTGCAGCCATCCACTTCCTTATGTCTGAAACACATGCTTCTAGCGAGGGCAATTTTGGGGCTTCGCCATGTTTCATTGAAATGTACAGCTGTGTGTCATCCGCATAGCAGTGAAAGTTAACATTATGTTTTTGAATGACATCCCCAAGAGGTAAAATATATAGTGAAAACAATAGTGGTTCTAAAACGGAGCCTTGAGGAACACCGAAATTTACAGTTGATTTGTCAGAGGACAAACCATTCAGAGACAGACTGATATCTTTCCGACAGACAGATAAGATCTAAACCAGGCCAGAACTTGTCCGTGTCGACCAATTTGGGTTTCCAATCTCTCCAAAAGGATGTGGTGATCGATGGTATCAAAGGCAGCACTAATGTCTAGGAGCACGAGGACCGAGATGCAGAGCCTCGGTCTGATGCCATTAAAAGGTAATTTACCACCTTCACAAGTGCAGTCTCAGTGCTATGATGGGGTCTAAAACCAGACTGAAGCATTTCGTATACATTGTTTGTCTTCAGGAAGGCAGTGAGTTGCTGCGCAACAGCTTTTTTGAGAGGAATGGGAGATTCGATATAGGCCAATAGCTTTTTATATTTTCTGGGTTAAGGTTTGGCTTTTTCAAGAGAGGCTTTATTACTGCCCCTTTTAGTGAGTTTGGTACACATCCGGTGAATAGAGAGCCGTTTATTATGTTCAACTTAGGAGGGCCAAGCACAGGAAGCAGCTCTTTCAGTAGTTTAGTTGGAATAGGGTCCAGTATGCAGCTTGAAGGTTTAGAGGCCATGATTATTTTCATCATTGTGTCAAGAGATATAGTACTAAAACACTTGAGCGTCTCTCTTGATCCTAGGTCCTGGTAGAGTTGTGCAGACTCAGGACAACTGAGCTTTGAAGGAATATGCAGATTTAAAGAGGAGTCCGTAATTTGCTTTCTAATAATCATGATCTTTTCCTGAAAGAAGTGAAAGCCATCCTCTCTTGGGGAATGCTGCTTTTAAGTTAGCTTTACGACAGTATCAAAAAGGAATATCGGATTGTTCTTATTTTCCTCAATTAAGTTGGGAAAATAGGATGATCGAGCAGCAGTAAGGGCTCTTCGATACTGCACGGTACTGTCTTTCCAAGCTAGTCGGAAGACTTCCAGTTTGGTGTGGCGCCATTTCCGTTCCAATTTTCTGGAAGCTTGCTGATGTCCAGAAGCTATTATCGGTCATAAGAGACGGTAGCAGCAACATTATGTACAAAACACGTTCTGAACAACGTGAAAAAAATAAATAAATAAAAAATAGCATGATTGACCAAGAGCCGATCAGACGGCAGCCCTCCCCTCCGGTGCCATCACAACACATCCAGACATACCTGGCTGGGATCAACTTCTTTTTCAAGTTGCTTACTGGGTCTTCATGTTCCTCCTGTCACCCACAATTCTCCCTTCTCCTCAAGCGTCTCCAACCACCCCAACATCCTGTCTGCCTGCATCCAGACGCAGTGGTCTGGTTACATCTCAACAGCAATCTCTTCCACACTAGACCCAATGTTTACTTTGGCAGTTTTGGGACTTGTTACCATGTTTTGAGTTTACATCCCCATCTGCTGTCACCATCCTTGACAAAGATACCCTCATCTTCACGATCAAACTCAGCAAAACCGATCAGTTTGGAAGAAACACACCAATCTACCTGTTCCGAAATAAATCATAAACTCTCCATTTAATTTAATTTTTTATGTTATTTTAATAGCCTGAAAATGAACCAATGATATCAGGCCACACCTGGCCATGATTACAGACACCTGTGTGTCTTTTGACACTATATAAATGAGTCATCTCGCAGTGTTTAATATCATACCCTGATGGAGACATCTTGTCTATAGAAACGTTGGACATACATATTTTTGCATCTGCGCTCCTAGAGGATCTCCTTTATTTTTCTAAGTGTTCTACTCCGCTAGCCAGCACCTCGCCTAAATAGGTGTGCGTTTCATTCGCCTCTAGATTGCCTGTTTCAGCTACCACCTACCCTCAGCCATTACAAACCACTCACAATCTTCCTGCAGTCCAGACAATCTCAATCCAATTCACTATTCATCATCGATTCTGGTTCCCACGCCTCTCGCCAGTGGTTCCATTTCCATTTGAGACTATCTCTGTCCAGGTATTCTGCTGACCAATTCGCTGGACACCCCTTCCGCATCAGAGCCACTTCCATGGTATCCCGACATGGCATCCAAGACTACAACGTACAACTCCTCGGCCGCTAGTCCTTTCAAGTTTATCATTCCAAGACCAATTCTGACATCAGCAGCATAAGGACAGCCCACAACATGCTCACCTCTCAGAACCTGCATTATGTCAGGCACAGTATTCCTGTCCCTGCCTTATTTCATGGACCATCTACCTCCCGCACAGTATCATACCCAACCAACCAAAAGAGTATTATCTCCCCAGCTGAGCCTGATTCATCTAACTGTTTTCTTCCTTCAAGGGAGTTTTTTCCTTGCCACCGTCGCTTCTGCTCGCTCTCCTGGGGTCTGAGATTGGCTCACTCCATGGGCATCTTGTCCACAGGCCTGTAATACTCAGCTGTATCGCCAACCATTCATCACCTGCAGTCCTGAACAGCCTCCTCTACAGGGTCCGACTAACTTGGAGTTATCTTTTTTGGGGGGAATGCTTTCACCACAGCATCTTTTAACTACCACGACCTGACCGTGATGTCTACCTGAGACTCCAAGCCAAAACCCTGACAGACTCAACCCCTCCGGATCCATCACCTGCAGCCTTTGGCTTAATCCGGTCCATTCTCCTTTCCCCATTGAATCTTCATTCTTACATCTATTCCCCGTTTCCTCAATAAATATTCTAAACCCATTTCATGTCTGGTCATTAAAGAAGTGAAATCGTGTTAGGGATGATCTAATATTCAAGAGGACCAGACTTGCATGTTACACTTAGTCCCAAAATAAAATCTAAAGGCCAACTCATGTTCCATGTAGTGAATCCGTTGTTTGTTTGTTGATTAATGAGTTTGTAGGGGCTAATAGCTAACAGCACTTTTCTTTCATCAGATAATTCTTGTTATGTATATATGTGTATTATTATTCTTTATTTATACTTCAAGGGGTGTTAAAATTCTAGATCAAATAGCTAAATGATCCTTGGTATCCCCCTTAAATCCCCTTATAACCCCCCCACCCCCCTTAAAAATAATTCCTCCTCTCTGTTTCGCATTGTACCCTTTCATTCTTCTTCTCCAACTTCTTACTCCTTTTTACTTAGGTTTCATCAAGGATCTTTCATTTTCTCAATACATATCCTAAACCAATTTCATGTCTTGTCCTCAAACTGGTGAGAACTCAGCAGCTGCACACAGACAGTTCCATGGGGTTTAGAGAGAGAATCCATCCTTCATTTCTAGACAGACAATAGGAAGGAAGAATATCAACAACTTTGAAGTCTCCAGACTCCACTGTCTAGTCTACTCATTTTTACTGCAGCACTGAAAACCACGATGGACGTCAGCATCAACATCAGGCAGATTTATGACTTATAGAAGGGAATTTAAGTCTCTGTGGGACTGGGATCACGTGTATGAATCAGAATATATATATATTTATTTATGTATGTCTGCAGTATGTCTATCTCTACCTCTCTGTCTCTGATGTGGTTATACATTGGGCAGGAGGTTAGTAAATGCAGCTCATGTTCCACCTCCTTTTGTGGGCAGTGAACACACAGCCTGTCTTCTCCTGAGAGCCAGGTCTGCGCATAGCCAAAGCTTTCCTTAATTTTGGGCCAGTCACAGTGGTCAGGTATTCTGCCACTGTGTTACTCTCTGTTTAGGGCCAGTCACAGTGGTCAGGTATTCTGCCACTGTGTTACTCTGTTTAATGTGAAATAACATTCCTGTTGGCTTTGCTTTTTGTTGATTCTTTCCAATGGGTCAAGTAATTATCTTTTAGTTTTCATCATTGTTTGGGTCTAATTGGGTTGCTGTTCTGGGGCTCTGTGGGGTCTGTTTGTGTTTGTGAGCAGAGTCCCAGCACCAGCTGGCAGAGGGGACTCTTCTCCAGGTTCATCTCTCTGTCGGTGATGGCTTTGTTATGGAAGGTTTGAGAATCACTTATTTTTAAGTGGTTGTAGAAATGAATTGCTCTTTTCTGGATTTTAATAATTAGCTGGAATCGTCCTAATTCTGCTCTGCATTATTTGGTGTTTTACGTTGTTCATAGATGATGTTTTTGCAGAATTCTGGATGCGGTCTCAATTTGGTGGTTGTCCCATTTTCTGAATTGTTGGTTGGTGAGCAGACTCCAGACCTAACAACCATAAAGGGCAGTAGGTTTTTATAACTGATTAAAGTATTTTAAGACAGATCCTAATTGGAATGTCACATTTTATGTTCCTTTTGATGGCCCTTCTTGCCGTGTCTCTCAGTTCGTTCACAGCTTTGTGGAAGTTACCTGTGGTGCTGATGTTTAAGCCGAGGTAGATATCATGTTTTGGTGTGCTCTAGGGAAACGGTGTCATGGTGGTATTTGTATTTATGGTCCAGGGCAACTTGACCTTTTTTGGAACACCATTCTTGTTCTCTTACTGCGATTTACTGTCCCAAATAAAACAGCATCTGTGCAGAAGATCTAGGTGCTATTGTATATATTACTCTCTTTGGTTGGGAACAGAAGCACTCGATCATCAGTTAAAAGTAAACATTTGTCTTCAGAGTATAGTAGGGTGAGGCGGGGTGCTGCAGACTATGCTAGCGCCCTCACCAATTCATTAATATATGTGACCCACCACCTCGATTCGGTCCTGCGTAGCAACATTTGAAATTGTGTTTTTTACATTAGATAAATGTAGAGACTCAGAGCTAGAAAATGGTAAATCATATACTGCAGTTCAGGAACAATGTAAAGGGGAAAGTAATTCTGCATTGAAAGTTGATAAACTTGTAAACTCACTTTTGAGAATATGGCCCATGAATGTTTTGGTACAGCTACTGGAGACTCCACTTTGTCTACACCCATTCCGGATCATTCACACCCTCTCAATCCTTAGTCTCACCTACAATAAGAGGAGACTCCTCTTTGTCTACACCCATTCCGGATCCTTCACACCCTCTCAAGCCTTAGTCTCACCTACAATAAGAGGAGACTCCTCTTTGTCTACACCCATTCCGGATCATTCACACCCTCTCAAGCCTTAGTCTCACCTACAATAAGAGGAGACTCCTCTTTGTCTACACCCATTCCGGATCATTCACACCCTCTCAAGCCTTAGTCTCACCTACAATAAGAGGAGACTCCACTTTGTCTACACCCATTCCGGATCATTCACACCCTCTCAATCCTTAGTCTCACCTACAATAAGAGGAGACTCCTCTTTGTCTACACCCATTCCGGATCATTCACACCCTCTCAAGCCTTAGTCCCACCTACAACAAGAGGAGACTCCAGGTAGACATGCACTTCAACTAGTCCTTCACCTATCTAACTAGTCCTTCACCTATCTAACTAGTCCTTCACCTATCTAACTAGTCCTTCACCTATCTAACTAGTCCTTCACCTATCTAACTAGTCCTTCACCTACCTAACTAGTCCTTCACCTATCTAACTAGTCCTTCACCTACCTAACTAGTCCTTCACCTATCTAACTAGTCCTTCACCTATCTAACTAGTCCTTCACCTATCTAACTAGTCCTTCACCTATCTAACTAGTCCTTCACCTACCTAACTAGTCCTTCACCTATCTTCTAATCTGACTTTGGTGCAGGTCATGTTGTTCTTCACATTCCGTCTCTGCTAAACTCACTATATCAAATTAAATGTATGTTTATTTATCACATGCACAGATACTGAGGTGTAAACGGTACAGTGAAATAGTTATTTGCATATGTGAGTCTTTTTTTTTTAGACATGTAGCTACCAATTAACCACAATCCCAACCCCAACTGTAATGCAGAGTTCCAACCAACTAAAAATAAAATAAAAAACAGACTAGAAATGTTTTGATTTGAACAGTCATCCAACTCAGGCCTCTTTCTAGAACTCCTACACAGATCATCCAGCTAATGTTAGCTAGCTAGCTAACGGGTACGCTTTAACTTGCATTAAAAATGACTTTCTGACAAAATTAGAAATGTATAACATCAGAAAATTGAGCTGGACACTTGCCCGTCCGTATACATGGGTGAAAGCTTCTCCCGCTGTCATCAATGCCATGGTTGCACTTAGTTTGAAGATCCGGAGACAAGTGTTTTATACAACAGCCTTGTGTGAGGTACTGGGGTTGAGGATGATGTTCTTCAGGGTGCTGACGGCTGCCTCGTAGTGGTGGACCTTGTTATAAAAGGCTGTTCAAGTCCAGGTGGAGTGGTGGGGTGGTAGGCCAGGTAAACATTTGATTTTGAGGTACAGTTTGCATCCATCCGCTGTGTGGTGTAAAATATATATATTTTTTTGTGGTAGCAAGATGGAGATAACCACTTGTGCGTTGGGGAAAGAGGAAGAGTCGTTTTTTAATCACTCCATTGAGTGCTGTGGCCCACCTTTTCCTTCTGGGCTCTGTGGTCATTTGTGCCTGAGAGAGAGAGTAGACATTTGATTTCAGAGTCCAGTAGGGTGAGGCAGAGTGCTGCAGACTGTTCTAGACTGTTTTAGTTCATTGATATTTACCTTCTGAAAGTATTCAGATGCGTTGATTTCTTCCACGTTTGGTTAAGTTGCAGCCTTATTCTAAAATCTATTTAAAAAAAAAAAATCTCAGCAATCTACACACATTGCCCCATAATGACAAAGAGAAAACATGTTTTTTTAGAATTATTTGCAAATTTGACACTCGAAATTTTGCTCAGGTGCATCCTGTTTCCATCGATCATCTCTGAGATGTTTCTACAACTTAATTGTAGTCCACCTGTGGTAAATTCAATTGATTGGACATTACTTGGAAAGGACACACCTGTCTATATAACAGTGGTTCCTCCTTTAAAAGTTGCACCGCGGGACATAGAGGTACCCAGCGTCACTGCTTCAATTACTCCAGACTACCACAAGGGGGAGTTAGAGCACTCATTATGCATTTGTGTCCCAAGATTTTATATCATATCGAGTGGTTCCAAGGATGTGAGCCACCTGTGCCTGGTGATTTTCTTCAGCAAAGATGGCTGACAAAACATTACGGTGAAACCAAATGTAAGTACTTATAACGTCATAACGAGTCAAGCAAAAAAAAATACAATTGAGAGGAATATGTTAGTTAATGTAGAGACAAAAGTTTGCGCATATTTTTTTGTCATAAAGTTAATTTACGAAAATCACTTTTAGCAAGTTTTCTGACTAGCTAACATTAGCCAGCTAGCTAGTGTTATGACAGGATCATTTATTTGTAATTCGTATTGTTTCATGTTTTAGGGACTCCTGAGAAAACCATTCAAACCAGGCTGTTGTCTTGTGAAACAGTGGGTGTAAAGAATCTAGCTAGCTACAACATTTACTGCAAATTGAATGTAACGCAGCTGAAGTAACATAGCTAACTACAACATTTACTACAAATTGAATGTAACGCAGCTGAAGTAACATAGCTAGCTAAACCATTTACTGCAAATTGAATGTAATGCAGCTGAAGTAACATAGCTAGCTAAACCATTTACTCCAAATTGAATGTAACGCAGCTGAAGTAACATAGCTAGCTAAACCATTTACTCCAAATTGAATGTAACACAGCTGAAGTAACATAGCTAACTAAATAATTTACTGCAAATTGAACGTAACGCAGCTGAAGTAACATAGCTAGCTAAACCATTTACTCCAAATTGAATGTAACACAGCTGAAGTAACATAGCTAACTAAATCATTTACTGCAAATTGAACGTAACGTAGCTGAAGTAACATAGCTAGCTAAACCATTTACTCCAAATTGAATGTAACACAGCTGAAGTAACATAGCTAACTAAATAATTTACTGCAAATTGAACGTAACGCAGTTAGCTAGCTAACGATTTACTTACTTGGACACCATTTGTGAATTGATCGCCCCTCATTTGTGAATTGATCGCCCCTCATCTAGCTTCAGAGTTTGTTCTGTTAGGTGACCTAAACTGGGATATGCTTAACACCCCGGCAGTCCTACAATCTAAGCTAGATGCCCTCAATCTCACTCAAATCATCAAGGAACCCACCAGGTACAACCCTAACTCTGTAAACAAGGGCACCCTCATAGACGTCATCCTGACCAACTGGCCCTCCAAATATACCTCCGCTGTCTTCAACCAGGATCTCAGCGATCACTGCCTCATCGCCTGTATCCGCCACGGAGCCGCAGTCAAACGACCACCCCTCATCACTGTCAAACGCTCCCTAAAACACTTCTGTGAGCAGGCCTTTCTAATCGACCTGGCCCGTGTATCCTGGAAGGACATTGACCTCATCCCGTCAGTTGAGGATGCCTGGTCATTCTTTAAAAGTAACTTCCTCACCATTTTAGATAAGCATGCTCCGTTCAAAAATGCAGAACCAAGAACAGATACAGCCCTTGGTTCACTCCAGACCTGACTGCCCTCGACCAGCACAAAAACATCCTGTGGCGGACTGCAATAGCATCGAATAGCCCCGTGATATGCAACTGTTCAGGAAGTCAGGAACCAATACACGCAGTCAGTCAGGAAAGCTAAGGCCAGCTTCTTCAGGCAGAAGTTTGCATCCTGTAACTCCAACTCCAAAAGTTCTGGGACACTGTGAAGTCCATGGAGAACAAGAGCACCTCCTCCCAGCTGCCCACTGCACTGAGGCTAGGAAACACGGTCTCCACCGATAAATCCATGATTATCGAAAACTTCAATAAGCACTTCTCAACGGCTGGCCATGCCTTCCGCCTGGCTACTCCAACCTCGGCCAACAGCTCCGCCCCCCGTAGTTCCTCACCCAAGCCTCTCCAGGTTCTCCTTTACCCAAATCCAGATAGCAGATGTTCTGAAAGAGCTGCAAAACCTGGACCCGTACAAATCAGCTGGGCTTGATAATCTGGACCCGCTATTTCTGAAACTATCTGCCGCCATTGTCGCAACCCCTATTACCAGCCTGTTCAACCTCTCTTTCATATCGTCTGAGATCCCCAAGGATTGAAAGCTGCCGCAGTCATCCCCCTCTTCAAAGGGGGAGACACCCTGGACCCAAACTGCTATAGACCTATATCCATCCTGCCCTGCCTATCTAAGGTCTTCGAAAGCCAAGTCAACAAACAGGTCACTGACCATCTCGAATCCCACCGTACCTTCTCCGCTGTGCAATCTGGTTTCCGAGCCGGTCACGGGTGCACCTCAGCCACACTCAAGGTACTAAATGATATCATAACCGCCATCGATAAAGACAGTACTGTGCAGCCGTCTTCATCGACCTCGCCAAGGCTTTCGACTCTGTCAATCACCAAATTCTTATCGGCAGACTCAACAGCCTCGGTTTTTCGGATGACTGCCTTGCCTGGTTCACCAATTACTTTGCAGACAGAGTTCAGTGTGTCAAATCGGAGGGCATGCTGTCCGGTCCTCTGGCAGTCTCTATGGGGGTGCCACAGGGTTCAATTCTCGGGCCGACTCTTTTCTCTGTATATATCAATGATGTTGCTCTTGCTGCGGGCGATTCCTGATCCACCTCTACGCAGACGACACCATTCTATATACTTTCGGCCCGTCATTGGACACTGTGCTATCCAACCTCCAAACGAGCTTCAATGCCATACAGCACTCCTTCCGTGGCCTCCAACTGCTCCTAAACGCGAGTAAAACCAAATGCATGCTTTTCAACCGATCGCTGCCTGCACCCGCATGCCCGACTAGCATCACCACCCTGGATGGTTCCAACCTTGAATATGTGGACATCTATAAGTACCTAGGTGTCTGGCTAGACTGCAAACTCTCCTTCCAGACTCACATCAAACATCTCCAATCAAAAATCAAATCCAGAGTCGGCTTTCTATTCCGCAACAAAGCCTCCTTCACTCACGCTGCCAAGCTTACCCTAGTAAAACTGACCATTCTACCGATCCTCGACTTCGGCGATGTCATCTACAAAATGGCTTCCAACACTCTACTCAGCAAACTGGATGCAGTCTATCACAGTGCCATCCGTTTTGTCACTAAAGCACCTTATACCACCCACCACTGCGACTTGTATGCTCTAGTCGGCTGGCCCTCACTACATATTCGTCGCCAGACCCACTGGCTCCAGGTCATCTACAAGTCCATGCTAGGTAAAGCTCCGCCTTATCTCAGTTCACTGGTCACGATGGCAACACCCATCCGTAGCACGCGCTCCAGCAGGTGTATCTCACTGATCATCCCTAAAGCCAACACCTCATTTGGCCGCCTTTCGTTCCAGTACTCTGCTGCCTGTGACTGGAACGAATTGCAAAAATCGCTGAAGTTGGAGACTTTTATCTCCCTCACCAACTTCAAACATCAGCTATCCGAGCAGCTAACCGATCGCTGCAGCTGTACATAGTCTATTGGTAAATAGCTCACCCTTTTCACCTACCTCATTCCCATACTGTTTTTATACTGTTTTTATTTATTTACTTTTCTGCTCTTTTGCACACCAATATCTCTACCTGTACATGCCCATCTGATCATTTATCACCAGTGTTAATCTGCAAAATTGTATTATTCGCCTACCTCCTCATGCCTTTTGCACACATTGTATATAGACTGCCCATTTTTTTTTCTACTGTGTTATTGACTTGCTAAATTGTTTACTCCATGTGTAACTCTGTGTTGTCTGTTCACACTGCTATGCTTTATCTTGGCCAGGTCGCAGTTGCAAATGAGAACTTGTTCTCAACTAGCCTACCTGGTTAAATAAAGGTGAAATAAAAAAAAATAAATAAACTTATTGTGAAGAGGAGGATAAAAAAATAACAAGTCCTATATACATGTATATAAGTATATATGTACTGTAGTTATTACCACACATGATATTCCCACATTGTTGCCTGTACATTGAATATATTCACTGATCATGCACTCTTCCTCGGCTTCCTTGGACTAGAAACCAGAAGGTTGCGAGTTCAAACCCCCGAGCTGACAAGGTACAAATCTGTCGTTCTGCCCCTGAACAGGCAGTTAACCCACTGTTCCCAGGCCGTCATTGAAAATAAGAATATGTTCTTAACTGATTTGCCTGGTTAAATAAAGGTAAAATTTAAAAAAAATAAAAATAAAGGTGCGTTTCAGGTATGAATCTCTGAGACATTATATTTCAGTCATATCAAACTTCATTATTTGAATGATGCTGTGTCTGCATGTATGTATTACACTTCAACAGTGTTTACCACTCCTGCTCCTGGGACATCAATGATTACACATTGTAACTATGTAACTACATTGTAACTATGCAATAGACTAGAAACATGATTGATTTGTAATTCATATATACAGAAAAAAAATATTCATATTTAACTCCCTTCATCTGCATTAATCTGAGGACACAGGATAGTATTTCAATGAGATTCTTAATTTCAACCAGTGGAGAATGTGAAAAGCTTTATTGAAAGAAGTTCATTTTCCAGGTATTATAAATAAATAAATGCATTATAATTATGATAATTGTAATATTATATTATAAATACAAGTTCAATCTATACATATGGTGTGCATTATAAAACGAGGAAGACAGACGAGGTGGGGAGAGAGGTGTAGAAGACGAGAAGAGAAGGAGGCAAGAACAGAGGCAGACAGCATATGATTCATGAATTACAGTGCTACCCTAATATTCTCTCAGTTCGTCACAATTGCGGTGTCTCCTTACCAACCTTGGGCCCCCAGTTGGCCCGTAGGTTATCTTAAGCGCGGGTGAGGTAGTGATGACGGGACTGGCTTCCTCTCTCACATCAACACATACCTACATACGATTGACAGATGAATAGAGAGAGAGAGCAGAAAGGAAGAGGGAAAGGAACTAGATGGCAGCAACAACAGTTGTGGAGGTTAAAAGCTGAACAATAGACTAATCAACCTTTACTAAAGAATAGTCTAATAGCTGAGCTAGGTGTGAAACCCCCCCCACCTTCTATCACATGCCAGATTTGCTCTAACGACCAAGGTGTAGCTTGCTACGCAGGTAATGACTTTTCAAATAAATTAACTTACACGTTTTGTTTGCTGACAATTTGTTAGCTACGCTGTACTTACAAACCACATAGCATATCATTACAGAATTATTTAATTTTTTATTCTAACATAGTCAGTCATCATAATCATCAGCAGGTGAAATGCAAATTATCATTAACTCTGAGACAAGTACATCTCTGTCTGTATCTCAATGTACATCCTATCTTTAATAATACTTCCTGTTAATATATGCCATTTAGCAGACGCTTTTATCCAAAGCGACTTAAAGTCATGTGTGCATACATTCTACATATGGGTGGTCCCGGGAATCGAACCCACTACACTGGCGTTACAAGCGCCATGCTCTACCAACTGAGCTACAGAAGGACCACTTGTTGATCTGACATCTCACCTATGATCATGCTGCCAGTACAGAAGCAGGAGGAGTTAATCAAAACAGCTGATATAACCTAGATGATTTAGGGAGAAGGGGGAGAGGGGTGAAGTGATGAAGAGAGACTGATACAGTGTGTGTGTGTGTGTGTGTGACAACAATAGAAGATAATGTCAATAGAAGATACTGTATGTGACGCAGACACCTATCAGAGTGGACCTGAAACATGTAAATATAGAGGGCTATGTGTCTCACCACTTGGCTATTGCAAGGCTAAAGGGAAATCATGACTTGCCCAGTGAAATTGGTGTTTAATTCACTTTGTTCCTACTTGCTTCGGGTTGATGAAATTCTTTCAACAGAATCGACGGGATGAATACACCCCACACTGTAAACACAGTTCACAGTTTCCATAGCAGCCACGTTGCTATGACGCTCTCCTCCTTTCACGTCTTCCCTTCGCTTGTTGGACTTTAATGACCAGTCAGCTGTAGACCAGGAGAAAACAAAAACGTTCCAAGCCAAACCGCTACACACAGCCAACATCATTGTCACCATATTAGCTAAAGTAATGTCAAAGTCAGCTAATACTTTCCCTGCGTTTGATGCCATTTTGCTCCATTCCAGCCATTTTTATTGGCCGTTCTCCCC
This sequence comes from Oncorhynchus keta, assembly GCF_023373465.1. Taxonomy (NCBI): domain Eukaryota; kingdom Metazoa; phylum Chordata; class Actinopteri; order Salmoniformes; family Salmonidae; genus Oncorhynchus; species Oncorhynchus keta. The sequence goes on along the minus strand of NC_068430.1, from coordinate 3,080,038 downwards.
TCAGTAGCCTCCTCTCTGGTTGAAGAGGGTCCATCTCTCTGTCTTGCTCTCTCACCTCTCTGACTCATTCACTTCCTTTCTCTTTTCAGTGACTGTTGTCTTCTTCTTGTATGGGGTAATCCCTCTAATGCTGAGTGACCCGTTCCTCATTAGGTAGATCCCTGGTCTTATATCCCCTCCTCCCTTTTCCTCTCCCCCTCCCCGCCATTCATTTCATCTCCTCTCTAGGACTCAGCCCCACTTATAAAGTAGCAGTTATTGATTTTTTTTCCCTGTGAACTGGATCTCTCCTCCTGTGGATTGACTCAAGCAGTAGGTGGGAAGGAGAGGAGAGAGTTTCCAAGTCAGAGGGAGTGGATTTACTTTAATCCCAATAATAATCCTAATTTGTTTAGAAAAACCAGAATACCCTGGGTGAGAGAGAGAGAAAGAGAGAGAGAGAGAGAGAGAGAGAGAGAGAGAGAGAGAGAGAGAGAGAGAGAGAGAGAGAGAGAGAGAGAGAGATCAGGTCCCCCCCCTGTAGGATCAGATTCCCCCTGTCCATATAATTATAATCTAAAAAGCAAACCTGATCATATAGCAGCACTCTGAGACTCTTTGTGAATATGGTCCAGAGGCGATAAGGAAAGGTTGAGTATTTAATCACAGGCTAAGGTCGTGTCCCAATACCCTAACAATCACAAACTATGGCCGTGTCCCAATACCCTAACAATAACAGACTATGGCCCGTGACCCAATACCCCTAAAATAACAGACTATAGCCGTGTCCCAATATCACTACAATCACAAACTATGGCCGTGTCCCAATACCCCTAAAATAACAGACTATAGCCGTGTCCCAATACCCCTAAAATAACAGACTATAGAAGTGTCCCAATACCAGTACCTACATTCTAAACGGTAGACCTTTTAGGAATGCAGAAATATATATATTTATTGTATATTAAATGTGTTGTATATGAATGCGTTTCACACCCTTGGTCTAGTTGGATGACACTCTAATGCCCTTTAGCACGTATATGACCGACTGACTGTCCGTTCTGGCTCCGACAAGGCTTACTGGTCCAAGGCTTACTGGTCCAAGGCTTACTGGTCCAAGGCTTACTGGTCCAAGGCTTACTGGTCCAACCAAGGCTTACTGGTCCAAGGCTTACTGGTCCAAGGCTTACTGGTCCAAGGCTTACTGGTCCAAGGCTTACTGGTCCAAAGCTTACTGGTCCAAGGCTTACTGGTCCAATGCTTACTGGTCCAAGGCTTACTGGTCCAAGGCTTACTGGTCCAAGGCTTACTGGTCCAAAGCTTACTGGTCCAAGGCTTACTGGTCCAAGGCTTACTGGTCCAAGGCTTACTGGTCCAAAGCTTACTGGTCCAAGGCTTACTGGTCCAAGGCTTACTGGTCCAAGGCTTACTGGTCCAAAGCTTACTGGTCCAAGGCTTACTGGTCCAATGCTTACTGGTCCAAGGCTTACTGGTCCAAGGCTTACTGGTCCAAGGCTTACTGGTCCAAGGCTTACTGGTCCAAGGCTTACTGGTCCAAGGCTTACTGGTCCAATGCTTACTGGTCCAAAGCTTACTGGTCCAAGGCTTACTGGTCCAAGGCTTACTGGTCCAAGGCTTACTGGTCCAAGGCTTACTGGTCCAAGGCTTACTGGTCCAAGGCTTACTGGTCCAAGGCTTACTGGTCCAAGGCTTACTGGTCCAAGGCTTACTGGTCCAAGGCTTACTGGTCCAAGGCTTACTGGTCCAAGGCTTACTGGTCCAAGGCTTACTGGTCCAAGGCTTACTGGTCCAAGGCTTACTGGTCCATGGCTTACTTACTCAGTCTGACAGTGATCTGTGTCAGGGATCCAGACAGATGTAATATAGCCAAGGCTCAAGGATGTTTCAGTCGTTTAATCATTGATAGACAGTTCCACTGGATTAGCCCCATCAGGAAAAAATGCAATGATATAATAACTGTGTAATTATTCAAACTACACAGCACATTTCCAATTTGCCCCCCACACCCTCAATCGACAATTCACGGCAGGAGCTGCCTCTCTGGAACGGGTTTACTCTCGGTTTTATCTTTTGTTTGGGGTGATTTGAGCAATACGAGATATTCCTGTGCTTTGTTACCATGACAGTATGGCCCCTGTTACACTGTGGTCCCTGTTATACTGTGGTCCCTGTTATACTGTGGTCCCTGTTACACTGTGGTCCCTGTTACACCATGACCCCTGTTACACCGTGGCCCCTGTTACACTGTGGTCCCTGTTATACTGTGGTCCCTGTTACACTGTGGTCCCTGTTACACCATGACCCCTGTTACACCGTGGTCCCTGTTACACCGTGACCCCTGTTACACCATGACCCCTGTTACACCGTGGTCCCTGTTACACCGTGACCCCTGTTACACCATGACCCCTGTTACACCGTGGTCCCTGTTACACCGTGGTCCCTGTTACACCATGACCCCTGTTACACCATGACCCCTGTTACACCATGACCCCTGTTACACCATGGTCCCTGTTACACCGTGGTCCCTGTTACACCATGACCCCTGTTACACCGTGGCCCCTGTTACACCATGACCCCTGTTACACCATGGTCCCTGTTACACCGTGGCCCCTGTTACACCGTGGTCCCTGTTACACCGTGACCCCTGTTACACCGTGGTCCCTGTTACACCATGACCCCTGTTACACCGTGGCCCCTGTTACACCGTGGTCCCTGTTACACTGTGGCCCCTGTTACACCGTGGCCCCTGTTACACCGTGGTCCCTGTTACACCGTGGTCCCTGTTACACCGTGGTCCTTGTTACACCGTGGTCCCTGTTACACCGTGGTCCCTGTTACACTGTGGCCCCTGTTACACTGTGGTCCCTGTTACACCATGACCCCTGTTACACCGTGGTCCCTGTTACACCGTGGTCCCTGTTACACCGTGGCCCCTGTTACACCGTGGTCCCTGTTACACTGTGGTCCCTGTTACAGCTGTCTATCTCTCTCTCTCTCTCTCTCTCTCTCTCTCTCTCTCTCTCTCTCTCTCTCTCTCTCTCTCTCTCTCTCTCTCTCTCTCTCTCTCTCTCTCTCTCTCTCTCTCTCTCTCTGCCACTGCGTAGATTCGTATTTATCTTTCTTTCTCTTTGGTTTCTCCCTCTCTCGCCATCTCTCTTTCTCTGTCATCGCTCTTTGCTTCCTCTCTTGGTCTGTCTGTCAACCTCTCCCTCCATTCATCACCTTCTCTCTTTCCCTCCAACACCAGCACCTCAAACTGATGGATGTAGTCTCATTGAAAACCTTGTCATGTAATTGTCTCTTTTCTTTTGGCAGCAGGTGTGATAGGAGTTGTCTGTGGGGCCACTGTCAGTTTCTGATGGTGCTGCTGTGGCTCTCTGTACATCTCTCTCTTTCTTTGGCAGGATGAATCACACGTATATACCTATTTTCCTCTCTCCTTCCCTTGATCCCTTGCTCCCTCACTCCCTACATCTTTCCCATCCTCACACTCTCTCTCTCCTCCAGAACAGTGTCCTTCTCACCTCACATGAAAGAAGACAGAAACCATCTTTGGCGGGCAGAGCAAATATTACTGATTCACCAGGTGACACATCAGAGACCTTAACGAGTCATATATTTAAAATTATATTTCCCCACAGTGGCTACTCTATCATCAAAACACAGTCCATACCCTCTCTTTATAGGTCTCTCTCTCTCTGTCTCCTTTCTGTCTATGTCTCTCTGTTCCCCCTCTCTAGCTGTCTCTCTCCCTCTGTCCCATCACTTTCTCTGTCTCCTCTCTGTCTATGTCTCTCTGTACCCTCTCTCTATCTGTCTCTCTCTCTGTCTCATCTTTTTATCGGTCTCCTCTGTCTCTCTCTCTCTCTGTTCCCTTTCTCTATCAGTCTCTCTGTCCTCTATCTGTATTTCTGTCTGTCTAATCCCTCGATGTATATGTTTCTCTGTCCCCTCGCTCTGTCTCTCTGTCTCTCTGTCTCTCTGTCTCTGTCCTCTCTGTCTCACTCTCTCTCTCTGTCTCTCTGTCTCTCTGTTTCTCTCTGTTTCTCTCTGTCTCTGTCCTCTCTGTCTCACTCTCTCTCTCTGTCTCTGTCCTCTCTGTCTCACTCTCTCTCTCTGTCTCTGTCCTCTCTGTCTCACTCTCTCTCTATCTCTCTCCTCTCTCTCTCTCTCTCTCTCTCTCTCTCTCTCTCTCTCTCTCTCTCTCTCTCTCTGTCTCTCTGTCTCTGTCCTCTCTCTCTGTCTCTCTGTCTCTGTCCTCTCTCTCTGTCTCTCTGTCCTCTCTCTCTCTCTGTCTCTCTGTCTCTGTCCTCTCTCTCTGTCTCTCTGTCTCTGTCCTCTCTCTCTGTCCTCTCTCTCTCTCTATCTCTCACTCTCTCTCTCTCTCTCTGTCCTCTCTCACTCTCTCTCTCTGTCTCTGTCCTCTCTGTCTCACTCTCTCTCTATCTCTCTCTATCTCACTCTATCTCACTCTATCTCACTCTATCTCACTCTGTCTCTCTCTCTCTCTCTCTCTCTCTCTCTCTCTCTCTCTCTCTCTCTCTCTCTCTCTCTCTCTCTCTCTCTCTCTCTCTCTCTCTTTCTCTATCTGGCCCCTCTCAATTCAATTCTATTCAAGGGCTTTATTGGCATGGGAAACATGTGTTAACATTGCCAAAGCAAGTGAGGTAGATAATATATAAAGTGAATATATGAAGTGAAATAAACAATACAAATTAACAGTAAACATTACACATACAGTTTCAAAACAATAAAGACATTACAAATGTCATATTATATATATACAGTGTTTTAACAATGGACAAATGGTTAAAGGTAATAAAGATAAATTGTTAAAGGTCACAAGATGAAATAAATAAAATAAAATACATCTCTGTCTCTCTCTCTCTCTCTCTCTGTCCCCTCTCTCTATCTCTCTGCCCCCCCTCTCTGTCTCTGTCTCTCTCTGTCTCTCTCTCTCTGTCTCTCTCTCTCTGTCTCCCTCTCTATCTCTCTGTCTCTCTCTGTCTCTCTCTCTCTCTCTCTCTCTCTGTCTCCTCTCTCAAATCTCTCTGTCCCCCCTCTCTGTCTCTGTTCCATCTCTCTCACTCTGTCTCTCTCTGTCTCTCTCTTTCCCCCCTCTCTCCCCCTCTCTCTCTGTCCCAGCTTTCTATAAAAATATGTCTCTATCTCTGTAACCTCCCTCCCTCCCTCCCTCCCTCCCTCCCTCCCTCTCTCTATCTCTCTCTCCATCTTTATTACCATGTTGTGAATCTGAATGCTCTTTTCAGGTTGTTCTAGTCTCATCTGGTTGAGGAACTGGAGAAATGCACCCCCTTCCCATGGAAGGATAGATGGAGTTTCACTCTCGGCAATATCCACACACTGGCCACGTTTACACCTGGTTCTAACAAGTGTAAAAAAAAAAAACATCAATAACAAGATCAGGACAAGATCAGGATGAAGGACGTATGTTAGCGTCAGGTATAAACTGAGAGCAGCAAATCAAGACACCAACTATGGCTGATTCACACTATTATACCTGAACTGCGCTGGCTAGGTCCTATCTACACTACGGCTTGATATCTCTCCAGAACAGCTCAGGACAGTTCTGCTTGTCTCCGTTTGGGAGTGTAAATCAGGCACTAGGCTTCAGCATCCAATCTGATAGGCCTTTTATCAAGGAGAGTAGACCTGATCCCAGATCAGCACTAACACCCCTCCAATCTACTAGGCCTTTAATCAAGGAGAGTTTCAGAGTAAGAGTGGCTTCAGTACTTGTACTATCCCTGTAGTTTGCTTGGCCTTTACTCAGTCGCTTGGACCAGACATGCAGGGAGAAACCCACAAGAGCCTCAGTCTCTCATTAATAATTGATTATCCTTCTGACTACCTACATTTGAACACAATATGGTAATTTAGACGGTTAAACTGCTCTCGAGAAAGGTCAAGCAAAGCTACCTTCCAGGACTTATCCTGAGACACACACACACACACACACACACACACACACACACACACACACACACACACACACACACACACACACACACACACACACACACACACACACACACACACACACACACACGGCATCGGAAACAATTAGGAAGTAATAAGGGAAGCTATCAGTTTCGGTGACAATTAAATAACGTTTTGAGGTTTCAGAGGAGGCAGGACGACAAGCTGTCCTGAACTGTCTGGCAACTAATTACCTCCACTCTGTAGAGGTTACAGAACTTATTTCCCTTCATAATCACATCAAATTACCCGATTAAGCACATCAGAGAGAGAGAGAGAGAGAGAGAGACCCATACAATACCATACAGTAATTCCATGCATTCCAGGATTTCCTCCGTCTATGATGAAAATGGACTGGAATCCTTCATGGTGAAATGGTAATGGCTGGTTAACGTGGTTAATGGCCACGTCATGTTGTCACGCCTTGGTCATTGTATCTTGTGTTTTTGTTATATGTTTGGGTAGGCCAGGGTGTGACATGGGTTTATATGTTGTATTTCGTATTGGGGTTTGTATTAATTGGGAGTGTGTATTATTAGGGGTGTGTCTAGTTAGGCTTGGCTGCCTGAGGCGATTCCCAATTGGAGTCAGCTGATTCTCGTTGTCTCGGATTGGGAACCGTATTTAGGCAGCCTGAGTGCGCGTTGTATTTCGTGGGTGACTGTACCTGTCTCTGTGTTAGTCACCAGATAGGCTGTATTAGTTTCACTCGTTTGTTGTTTTTGTATTTTCAGTTATTTCATGTACCGCATTATCTTCATTAAAAGTCATGAGTAACCTACACGCTGCATTTCGGTCTGACTCTCTTCAAACAACAGACGAACTTCGTTACACATGTTTGTTACAACAACAAGGAAGTTACTGCAAATAAAGACCACTGTTCTTTCCCCTCAGACGTTGCCCATGTTGGAAGAGCACGGTACGGTATGTGCTGTCATGTATGACACTACTCATCTGCCCAGCAACAACAACAACAGCAACAATAACAACAACAACAGCAACAGCAACAACAACAGCAACAACAACATCAACAACAACAACAACATCAACAACAACAGCAGCAGCAACATCAACAACAGCAGCAACATCAACATCAACATCAACAACAACAACAACATCAACAACAACAGCAGCAGCAACATCAACAACAGCAGCAACATCAACAACAACATCAGCAACACCAACAGCAGCAGCATCAACATCAACAACAGCAGCAACATCAACAACAACAACAACAGCAGCAACATCAACAACAACAGCAGCAACATCAACAACAACAACAACAACATCAGCAACATCAACAACAACAACAACAACAACAACAACAGCAGCAGCAACAACAACAGCAACAACAACAACAGCATCAACATCAACAACAGCATCAACATCAACAACAGCATCAACATCAACAACAGCAAAAACATCAACAACAATAGCAATAACAACAATAACAACGGTGGTGGGGTGGCCAGTGGTGCTGGTTCCTCCTACTATGGATTCCATCTTTAAATGACTTGGTTAGTTAAAGGTTCAAATTGATTATAGGCATTTAGTCAAATCAAATCAGTTTTATTTGTCACATACACATGGTTAGCAGATGTTAATGTGAGTGTAAGAAATGCTTGTGCTTCTTTTTTTTTTATTTTTTTTTATTTCACCTTTATTTAACCAGGTAGGCTAGTTGAGAACAAGTTCTCATTTGCAACTGCGACCTGGCCAAGATAAAGCATAGCAGTGTGAACAGACAACACAGAGTTACACATGGAGTAAACAATTAGCAAGTCAATAACACAGTAGAAAAAAATGGGCAGTCTATATACAATGTGTGCAAAAGGCATGAGGAGGTAGGCGAATAATACAATTTTGCAGATTAACACTGGAGTGATAAATGATCAGATGGGCATGTACAGGTAGAGATATTGGTGTGCAAAAGAGCAGAAAAGTAAATAAATAAAAACAGTATAAAAACAGTATGGGAATGAGGTAGGTGAAAAAGGGTGAGCTATTTACCTATAGACTATGTACAGCTGCAGCGATCGGTTAGCTGCTCGGATAGCTGATGTTTGAAGTTGGAGAGGGAGATAAAAGTCTCCAACTTCTAGTTCCGACCATGCAGTAATACTGTGTGGTGTCAGGAAAATAACCTCACACTCAACACCAACAAAACTAAGGAGATTATTGTGGACTTCAGGAAACAGCAGAGGGAACACCCCCCTATCCACATCAATGGAACAGTAGTGGTGAGGGTAGCAAGTTTTAAGTTCCTCGGCATACACATCACAGACAAACTGAATTGGTCCACTCACACAGACAGCATCGTGAAGAAGGCGCAGCAGCGCCTCTTCAACCTCAGGAGGCTGAAGAAATGTGGCTTGTCACCAAAAGCACTCACAAACTTCTACAGATGCACAATTGAGAGCATCCTGTCGGGCTGTATCACCGCCTGGTACGGCAACTGCTCCGCCCTCAACCGTAAGGATCTCCAGAGGGTAGTGAGGTCTGCACAATGCATCACCGGGGGCAAACTACCTGCCCTCCAGGACACCTACACCACCCGATGTTACAGGAAGGCCATAAAGATCATCAAGGACATCAACCACCCGAGCCACTGCCTGTTCACCCCGCTATCATCCAGAAGGCGAGGTCAGTACAGGTGCATCAAAGCTGGGACCGAGAGACTGAAAAACAGCTTCTATCTCAAGGCCATCAGACTGTTAAACAGCCACCACTAACATTGAGTGTATAGATAGATAGATAGATAGATAGATAGATAGATAGATAGATAGATAGATAGATAGATAGATAGATAGATAGATAGATAGATAGATAGATGGCACAGTGCTATATTAACACACCACCCTTCTGTCAAGAGATGGAGGTGGAAACTCAGCATACTAGACAATACTAGACAATGAGGGCTCATCCAATGTCAACCTGTATGTGTCATCTGGAGGGAGCACAGCTGGAGAAGCTTTCTCTTGAGGACGTCTCACCCACCATGAGCGTGTCAGACCAGACCTCCTCCATAAACAACCCCAACAGATGAGCCCCCCAAGCACGTGGTCAACCCCCCAGCACAGATTACTACACCCTTACAGAAAGGAAGGAGAAATTCACCCAGCTGGAGGTAAAGGCATGTAGAGCTGGAACAGCAGGTGAACACACTAAAGTCAGAAAAATCACAGACAACAGTCCAGCACAACAACACCCCCTCAACCAGACCCAGAGAGCTGGAGGAGGAGAGAGACATGTCTGCACTCTGGACTGTGGTGAGACAACTTCAACTGGAGAAAGAGCAGGAGCAGAAAAAAAGAAGGCCTAGCCGCAGGAGAAGAACAGAGCACTAGAGGAGAAGATGAGAGTGCTGGAGGAGAAGGTGAGAAAGATTATGTGTGACAGAGAGAGCTGGCCACCCCGGCAGAGAAGCAAGCAGAAGAGCCCATCACAGATCCTGACCATAGCCTTGACACCACAGCAGAACAGATAAATTAAGAACCCCTTTATGGTTGTGAGGTTTTGGGGACAAACACCAAAGTGTGACTCTGTATGCAGAATTCAGCACAAATGTCCTCTGTGTACAACATAAAATACAAAATATTGCATGCAGAGCAGAATTAGGACAAAACCAGCTAAATATCAACATCCAGAAAAAAGCCGTTAAATTCTACAACCACCTAAAAGGAAGCGATTCCCAAACCTTCCATAACAAAGCCATCACCTACAGAGAGATGCACCTGGAGAAGAGTCCCCTCTGCCAGCTGGTGCTGGGGCTCTGTTCACAAACACAAACAGACATCACAGAGTCCCAGGACAGCAACACAATTAGACCCAACCAAATCATGAGAAAACTAAATGATAATTACTTGACATATTGGAAAGATTAACAAAGGAACTGAGCAAACTAGAATGTTATTTGGCCCTAAACAGAGAGTAGACAGTAAAGCTTTGACTATGTACAGACTCAGTGTGCAGAGCCTTGCTATTGAGAAAGGTTGCCGTAGGCAGACATGGCTCTCAAGAGAAGACAGGCTATGTGCACACTGCCCACAAAATGAGGTAGAAAATGTGCTGCACTTCCTAACCTCCTGTCCAATGTATGAACATATTAGAGACACTTATTTTCCTCAGATTACACAGACCCACAAAGAATTCGAAAACAAACCCCATTTTGATAAACTCCCATATCTACTGGGTGAAATTCCACAGTGTGCCATCACAGCAGCAAGATGTGTGACCTGTTGCCACGAGAAAAGGGCAACCAGTGAAGAACAAACACCATTGTGAACACAACCCATATTATTTATTTGCAAATCATTTCAACATTTCAATTTTACCTAGACATGAGTCCTTTGGAACTTTTGTGAGTGTAATGTTTGCTATTTATGTTTATGTTTACTTCACTTTGCTTTGGCAAAGTAAACATGTTTCCCATGACAATAAAACCCTTTGAATTCAGTTGAGAGAGAAAGAGAGAGAGAGAGGAAAGAGAGAGAGAGAGAGAGAGAGAGAGAGAGAGAGAGAGAGAGAGAGAGAGAGAGAGAGAGAGAGAGAGAGAGAGAGAGAGAGAGAGAGAGAGAGAGGAGAGAGAGAGAGAGAGGAAAGAGAAAGAGAGAGAGAGAGAGAGAGAGAGAGAGAGAGAGAGAGAGAAGAGAGAGAGAGAGAGAGAGAGAGAGAGAGAGAGAGAGAGAGAGAGAGAGAGAGAGGAAAGAGAGAGAGAGAGAGAGAGAGAGAGAGAGAGAGAGAAGAGAGAGAGAAAGAGAGAGAGAGAGATAGAGAGAGAGAAAGAGAGAGAGAGAAAGAGAGAAAGAGAGAAAGAGAGAGAGAGAGAAAGAGAGAGAGAGAGAGAGAAAGAGAGAAAGAGAGAGAGAGAGAAAGAGAGAGAGAGAGAGAGAGAGAGAGAGAGAGAGAGAGAGAGAGAGAGAGAGAGAGAGAGAGAGAGAGAGAGGGAAAGAGAGTAGATGAGAAACGCATCATCACGCAGAACAAAACCCCTCTGCAGTTCATCCCAGTATTGATCCGCAGCAGGATCTGAATGCCCAGACTATTACAGTTTGTCCTGCTGATGCTGTTGATGCTGTTGATTATACACTCAAAAGTGTCCCAAATGGCACCCTATTCCCTATATGGTGCACTACTTTTGACCAGGGCCCATTGTGGATAGTGTGTCATTTGGGATGTACACATTGTTCTTGTTGGAAGACTTAAGATCTTTGTTCTCTGTGTGGCTGTAAAAGTTTTTTTTTCTCTCTCAGTTTATCTTTTCTGTATCACAACCGTACAACAGCAACCGTGTTTAAAGTACAGACGATTATTGGTAAATGCAATGGGACATTGACTGAATAAATTGACTAATAATAATAATAATAATAATTATAAAAATAAAATTAAAAATTAAAAGGGAGGAAGAAAGTATCAGAAAGCACCTTAAAGTAAACTACTTTCTATTTACCTGTTGAAGACTAACTTTTAACTTTTAACTTTTAAGTTTTTCAAAATGTTTTGTATCATGGTTTTGGTTTATGGTGATAATAATAGTGATCATGAATGTGTTGATCTCATCTTGTGATCTACCAGCTGTTTTCACTGGGCATATTTCATCCATTTTACTAAAGTAACCTTTTCAAGCTGACCCAGAAACAGTCTACAACTGTCCAGACATATTAGATAAACAAACCTACTGTCATTTAGGTATAAAGGGATCGGGAGACAGGGCAGGACTGCGTAACAGGGGTTTTTATTGACCCACATTACAGCGTGCAAAGGCAAGGGGACGAATGCCAAAGACGCATATAAAACACAGGCTTGAAACCCAAATTTAAAACGACGAGTACTTTGAATAAATTCACAGGACAAGACCCGTATTCATCTGGTCAGTACACGGAAGCCAAAACTACACAGCGCAGGTACTCACGCAAGCAACAGACATTGTAACAATAATCAACAGGACAATGGTGAACAAAGGGCACTCTTATACAATTACTAGACACCAGTCTCAACGTCAACAGTGAATAGGCGACTCCGTGATGCTGGCCTTCTAAGCAGAGTTCCTCTGTCCAGTCTCATCGTCAACAGTGAAGAGGCGACTCCGGGATGCTGGCCTTCTAGTTTTTGATTAAATGTCAAAAATGAAAATAGAGCAATCATTTTTCCACTTCACGTCAAAGTAAATGAACCCACGGTGTCAATAAAAAAATAACCAGCCATTTATCTATCGCAATTTAAGAGAAATCGTACAATGTCAAATTAGTGATGTTCAAAAAAAGTTTTTATTTTTTTTAGGTTACAGATCAAGTTGCAGCGTGTTTAGACAAATCTTTTTGAATTGTGTTTCCGAGCTATGCGAGATTTCTGTGATTTTCTGAAATAACACACACTCATTCAACCCTATGTAAATAAGTCAGTTCTTAACATAAAGACTTAAAACTCAATATTCTATAAGTGCCTACCCAAAGGAGGGAATGTGTTCACTTTCAGCTTCCTGTGTAAACCGGAAGTGCCTTAAAATGGTGTCATAGGTGCTGTTTCGAAGTGTTAAAAAGGTTGGATCTTTTCAAAACTTCATATGTGACATCTAATTGACTGATGGACACTGACTTGCTAGTTGACTAGCAGTGCACCTGGTGATTGGAACGGGTTACCAGGAGCACATTTTAAAAACGGGGTAGCAAGGGGTCCACGGTTGGGGTAGGGTGCACCCCCCCCGCCCGTGCCCATCCAATAGGGGTGCCCCTTGTCATTTTGGACGTTTTTCAAAAAATCGTTAAAAAACCACAGTCCCATTTCTCCCTCATCATTCATGACAAATAGACCAATTAGGTTGATTCATGGCTTAACATAGTGCTATATATCATTTTGGCATTATAAATGCCTTTTGGACATGGTTCACTGACTTTTGGGCTTGTAAACTGACTTTCATTGATCTCATATGGCAAATAGACATAACATCCTGATTTGGCACTTTCAAATCTTTCATATTGCATTTGTTCCTTTCTTATGGCATCACCCCCCCCAAAAAAAGTAACTTTTGACTTTGACTTTTGACTTCCTATGAAATCATATTGCAGATGGACAAAACATATGCCTTATGTACAAGTAAAACATTTAATATGACTAAATTATGTTGATACAGTTCTTATACATGTGTAATTGATACAAAAATCTAAAGAATTTTGAAAAACGGTCCAGAAAGCACTGTTATATTTTTCAAAATGTTACTCTTGGGAATTGACTTGTGTTACATTTGCAATATGAAAAATGACAGTGGAGCGCACTCGCCACCTGTTGGATTTTTAAAGTGTTACAACTGGCATTTGCCATATGGCATTTGCAATCAACTTTGAATGAAACGACACCGAACTGAGTGGTATTGGACACTGTGCATATGTTTCGTACGGTGCCAATATGTTCCCATTCATTTTTGTACATTTCAGGGGGGTGTTCCCTTACATTATGACAGACCAGCTAGATCTACTGCCTCTATTATATTATGACAGACCAGCTAGATCTACTGTCTCTATTATATTATGACAGACCAGCTAGATCTACTGTCTCTTTTACATTATGACAGACCAGCTAGATCTACTGTCTCTATTATATTATGACAGAAAAGCTAGATCTACTGTCTCTATTATATTATGACAGACCAGCTAGATCTACTGTCTCTATTATATTATGACAGACCAGCTAGATCTACTGTCTCTTTTACATTATGACAGACCAGCTAGATCTTCTGTCTCCATTATATTATGACAGACCAGCTCGATCTTCTGTCTCCATTATATTATGACAGACCAGCTAGATATACTGTCTCTATTATAATATAACAGACCAGCTAGATCTACTGTCACTATTATATTATGACAGACCAGCTAGATCTACTGCCTCTTTGATATTATGACAGACCAGCTAGATCTACTGTCTCAATAACATTATGACAGACCAGCTAGATCTACTGTCTCTTTTACATTATGACAGACCAGCTAGATCTACTGTCTCTATTATATTATGACAGACCAGCTAGATCTACTGTCTCTATTATAATATGACAGACCAGCTCGATCTTCTGTCTCTATTATATTATGACAGACCAGCGTGATCTACTGTCTCTATTATATTATGACAGACCAGCTAGATCTACTGTCTCTTTTACATTATGACAGACCAGCTAGATCTACTGCCTCTTTGATATTATGACAGACCAGCTAGATCTACTGTCTCTATTATATTATGACAGACCAGCTCGATCTTCTGTCTCCATTATATTATGACAGACCAGCTAGATCTACTGTCTCTATTATATTATGACAGACCAGCTAGATCTACTGTCTCAATAACATTATGACAGACCAGCTAGATCTACTGTCTCTATTATAATATGACAGACCAGCTCGATCTTCTGTCTCTATTATATTATGACAGACCAGCAAGATCTACTGCCTCTTTTATATTTTGACAGACCAGCTAGATCTACTGTCACTATTATATTATGACAGACCAGATAGATGTACTGTCTCTATTATATTATGACAGACAAGCTAGATCTACTGTCTATATTATAATATGACAGACCAGCTCGATGTTCTGTCTCTATTATATTATGACAGACCAGCTATATCTACTGTCTCTATTATATTATGACAGACAAGCTAGATCTACTGTCTCTATTATAATATGACAGACCAGCTCAATCCTCTGTCTCTATTATATTATGACAGACCAGCTAGATCTACTGTCTCTATTATATTATGACAGACCAGCTAGATCTACTGTCTCTATTATAATATGACAGACCAGCTCGATCTTCTGTCTCTATTATATCACGACAGACCAGCTAGATCTACAGTCTCTATTATATTATGACAGACCAGCTAGATCTACTGCCTCTATTATATTATGACAGACCAGCTAGATCTACTGTCTCTATTATATTATGACAGACCAGCTAGATCTACTGTCTCTATTATATTATGACAGACCAGCTAGATCTACTGTCTCTATTATATTATGACAGACCAGCTAGATCTACTGTCTCTATTATAATATGACAGACCAGCTAGATCTACTGTCTCTTTTACATTATGGCAGACCAGCTAGATCTACTGTCTCTTTTACATTATGACAGACCAGCTAGATCTACTGTCTCTATTATATTATGACAGACCAGCTAGATCTACTGTCTCTATTATATTATGACAGACCAGCTAGATCTACTGTCACTATTATATTATGACAGACCAGCTAGATCTACTGTCTCTATTATATTATGACAGACCAGCTAGATCTACTGTCTCTTTTACATTATGACAGACCAGCTAGATCTACTGCCTCTATTATATTATGACAGACCAGCTAGATCTACTGTCTCTTTTACATTATGACAGACCAGCTAGATCTACTGTCTCTATTATATTATGACAGACCAGCTAGATCTACTGTCTCTATTATATTATGACAGACCAGCTAGATCTACTGTCACTATTATATTATGACAGACCAGCTAGATCTACTGCCTCTATTATATTATGACAGACCAGCTAGATCTACTGTCTCTATTATATTATGACAGACCAGCTAGATCTACTGTCTCTTTTACATTATGACAGACCAGCTAGATCTACTGCCTCTATTATATTATGACAGACCAGCTAGATCTACTGTCTCTATTATATTATGACAGACCAGCTAGATCTACTGTCTCTTTTATATTATGACAGACCAGCTAGATCTACTGTCTCTATTATATTATGACAGACCAGCTAGATCTACTGTCTCTATTATATTATGACAGACCAGCTAGATCTACTGTCTCTATTATATTATGACAGACCAGCTAGATCTACTGTCTCTTTTATATTATGACAGACCAGCTAGATCTTCTGTCTCTATTATATTATGACAGACCAGCTAGATCTACTGTCTCTATTATAATATGACAGACCAGCTAGATCTTCTGTCTCTATTATATTATGACAGACCAGCTAGATCTACTGTCACTATTATATTATGACAGACCAGCTAGATCTACTGTCTCTTTATATTATGACAGACCAGCTAGATCTACTGTCTCATTATATTATGACAGACCAGCTAGATCTACTGTCTCTTTTATATTATGACAGACCAGCTAGATCTACTGTCTCTATTATATTATGACAGACCAGCTAGATCTACTGTCTCTATTATAATATGACAGACCAGCTAGATCTTCTGTCTCTATTATATTATGACAGACCAGCTAGATCTACTGTCTCTATTATATTATGACAGACCAGCTAGATCTACTGTCTCTTTTATATTATGACAGACCAGCTAGATCTACTGTCTCTTTTATATTATGACAGACCAGCTAGATCTACTGTCTCTATTATATTATGACAGACCAGCTAGATCTTCTGTCTCCATTATATTATGACAGACCAGCTAGATCTACTGTCTCTATTATATTATGACAGACCAGCTAGATCTACTGTCTCAATAACATTATGACAGACCAGCTAGATCTACTGTCTCTTTTATATTATGACAGACCAGCTAGATCTACTGTCTCTATTACATTATGACAGACCAGCTAGATCTACTGTCTCTATTATAATATGACAGACCAGCTCGATCTTCTGTCTCTATTATATTATGACAGACCAGCAAGATCTACTGCCTCTTTTATATTTTGACAGACCAGCTAGATCTACTGTCACTATTATATTATGACAGACCAGATAGATGTACTGTCTCTATTATATTATGACAGACAAGCTAGATCTACTGTCTATATTATTATGACAGACCAGCTAGATCTTCTGTCTCTATTATATTATGACAGACCAGCTAGATCTACTGTCTCTATTATATTATGACAGACCAGCTAGATCTACTGTCTCTATTATAATATGACAGACCAGCTAGATCTCTGTCTCTATTATATTATGACAGACCAGCTAGATCTACTGTCTCTATTATATTATGACAGACCAGCTAGATCTACTGTCTCTATTATAATATGACAGACCAGCTAGATCTTCTGTCTCTATTATATTATGACAGACCAGCTAGATATCTGACAGTCTCTATTATTATATTATGACAGACCAGCTAGATCTACTGCCTCTATTATATTATGACAGACCAGCTAGATCTACTGTCTCTATTACATTATGACAGACCAGCTAGATCTACTGTCTCTTTTACATTATGACAGACCAGCTAGATCTACTGTCTCTATTATATTATGACAGACCAGCTAGATCTACTGTCTCTATTATAATATGACAGACCAGCTCGATCTTCTGTCTCTATTATATTATGACAGACCAGCTAGATCTACTGTCTCTATTATATTATGACAGACCAGCTAGATCTACTGTCTCTTTTACATTATGACAGACCAGCTAGATCTTCTGTCTCCATTATATTATGACAGACCAGCTCGATCTTCTGTCTCTATTATATTATGACAGACCAGCTAGATCTACTGTCTCTATTATATTATGACAGACCAGCTAGATCTACTGTCTCTATTATAATATGACAGACCAGCTAGATCTACTGTCTCTATTATATTATGACAGACCAGCTAGATCTACTGTCTCTTTTATATTATGACAGACCAGCTAGATCTACTGTCTCTATTATATTATGACAGACCAGCTAGATCTACTGTCTCTATTATATTATGACAGACCAGCTAGATCTACTGTCACTATTATATTATGACAGACCAGCTAGATCTACTGTCTCTATTATATTATGACAGACCAGCTAGATCTACTGTCTCTTTTATATTATGACAGACCAGCTAGATCTACTGTCTCTATTATATTATGACAGACCAGCTAGATCTACTGTCTCTATTATATTATGACAGACCAGCTAGATCTACTGTCTCTATTATATTATGACAGACCAGCTAGATCTACTGTCTCTATTATATTATGACAGACCAGCTAGATCTACTGTCTCTATTATATTATGACAGACCAGCTAGATCTACTGTCTCTATTATATTATGACAGACCAGCTAGATCTACTGTCTCTATTATAGCTAGATCTATGACAGACCAGCTAGATCTACTGTCTCTTTTATATTATGACAGACCAGCTAGATCTACTGTCTCTATTATATTATGACAGACCAGCTAGATCTACTGTCTCTATTATATTATGACAGACCAGCTAGATCTACTGTCTCTATTATATTATGACAGACCAGCTAGATCTACTGTCTCTATTATATTATGACAGACCAGCTAGATCTACTGTCTCTATTATATTATGACAGACCAGCTAGATCTACTGTCTCTATTATATTATGACAGACCAGCTAGATCTACTGTCTCTTTTACATTATGACAGACCAGCTAGATCTACTGTCTCAATTACATTATGGCAGACCAGCTAGATCTACTGCCTTTTTTATATAATGACAGACCAGCTAGATCTACTGCCTCTTTTATATTATTACAGACCAGCTAGATCTGCTGTCTCTATTATATTATGACAGACCAGCTAGATCTACTGCCTCTTATATATTTTGACAGACCAGCTAGATCTACTGTCTCAAATACATTATGGCAGACCAGCTAGATCTTCTGACTCTTTTATATTATGACAGACCAGCTAGATCTTCTTAGTCCATTATATTATGACAGATCAGCTAGATCTACTGTCTCTATTATAATATGACAGACCAGCTAGATCTACTGTCTCTATTAGATTATGACAGACCAGCTAGATCTACTGTCTCTATTATATTATGACAGACCAGCTAGATCTACTGTCTCTTTTATATTATGACAGACCAGCTAGATCTACTGTCTCATTTATATTATGACAGACCAGCTAGATCTACTGTCTCTATTATATTATGACAGACCAGCTAGATCTACTGTCTCTATTATATTATGACAGACCAGCTAGATCTACTGTCTCTATTATATTATGACAGACCAGCTAGATCTACTGTCTCTATTATATTATGACAGACCAGCTAGATCTACTGTCTCTTTTATATTATGACAGACCAGCTAGATCTACTGTCTCTATTATATTATGACAGACCAGCTAGATCTACTGTCTCTATTATATTATGACAGACCAGCTAGATCTACTGTCTCTATTATATTATGACAGACCAGCTAGATCTACTGTCTCTATTATATTATGACAGACCAGCTAGATCTACTGTCTCTATTATATTATGACAGACCAGCTAGATCTACTGTCTCTATTATATTATGACAGACCAGCTAGATCTACTGTCTCTATTATATTATGACAGACCAGCTAGATCTACTGTCTCTATTATATTATGACAGACCAGCTAGATCTACTGTCTCTATTTTATTATGACAGACCAGCTAGATCTACTGTCTCTATTATATTATGACAGACCAGCTAGATCTACTGTCTCTATTATATTATGACAGACCAGCTAGATCTACTGTCTCTATTATATTATGACAGACCAGCTAGATCTACTGTCTCTATTATATTATGACAGACCAGCTAGATCTACTGTCTCTATTATATTATGACAGACCAGCTAGATCTACTGTCTCTATTATATTATGACAGACCAGCTAGATATACTGTCTCTATTATATTATGACAGACCAGCTAGATCTACTGTCTCTATTATATTATGACAGACCAGCTAGATCTACTGTCTCTATTATATTATGACAGACCAGCTAGATCTACTGTCTCAATAACATTATGACAGACCAGCTAGATCTACTGCCTCTTTTATATTATGACAGACCAGCTAGATCTACTGTCTCTATTATATTATGACAGACCAGCTAGATCTACTGTCTCTATTATAATATGACAGACCAGCTCGATCTTCTGTCTCTATTATATTATGACAGACCAGCTAGATCTACTGTCTCTATTATATTATGACAGACCAGCTAGATCTACTGCCTCTTTTATATTATGACAGACCAGCTAGATCTACTGTCTCTTTATATTATGACAGACCAGCTAGATCTACTGTCTCTATTATATTATGACAGACCAGCTAGATCTACTGTCTCTATTATATTATGACAGACCAGCTAGATCTACTGTCTCTATTATATTATGACAGACCAGCTAGATCTACTGTCTCAATAACATTATGACAGACCAGCTAGATCTACTGTCTCTTTTATATTATGACAGACCAGCTAGATCTACTGTCTCTATTATATTATGACAGACCAGCTAGATCTACTGTCTCTATTATATTATGACAGACCAGCTAGATCTACTGTCTCTATTATATTATGACAGACCAGCTAGATCTACTGCCTCTTTTATATTATGACAGACCAGCTAGATCTACTGTCTCTATTATATTATGACAGACCAGCTAGATCTACTGTCTCTATTATATTATGACAGACCAGCTAGATCTACTGTCTCTATTATAATATGACAGACCAGCTAGATCTACTGTCTCTATTATATTATGACAGACCAGCTAGATCTACTGTCTCTATTATATTATGACAGACCAGCTAGATCTACTGTCTCTATTATATTATGACAGACCAGCTAGATCTCTGTCTCTATTATATTATGACAGACCAGCTAGATCTACTGTCTCTATTATATTATGACAGACCAGCTAGATCTACTGTCTCTATTATAATATGACAGACCAGCTAGATCTTCTGTCTCTATTATATCACGACAGACCAGCTAGATCTACTGTCTCTATTATATTATGACAGACCAGCTAGATCTACTGTCTCTATTATATTATGACAGACCAGCTAGATCTACTGTCTCTATTATATTATGACAGACCAGCTAGATCTACTGTCTCTATTATATTATGACAGACCAGCTAGATCTACTGTCTCTATTATATTATGACAGACCAGCTAGATCTACTGTCTCTATTATAATATGACAGACCAGCTAGATCTACTGTCTCTTTTACATTATGACAGACCAGCTAGATCTACTGTCTCTTTTACATTATGACAGACCAGCTAGATCTACTGTCTCTATTATATTATGACAGACCAGCTAGATCTACTGTCTCTATTATATTATGACAGACCAGCTAGATCTACTGTCTCTATTATATTATGACAGACCAGCTAGATCTACTGTCTCTATTATATTATGACAGACCAGCTAGATCTACTGTCTCTTTTACATTATGACAGACCAGCTAGATCTACTGTCTCTATTATATTATGACAGACCAGCTAGATCTACTGTCTCTTTTACATTATGACAGACCAGCTAGATCTACTGTCTCTATTATATTATGACAGACCAGCTAGATCTACTGTCTCTATTATATTATGACAGACCAGCTAGATCTACTGTCTCTATTATATTATGACAGACCAGCTAGATCTACTGTCTCTATTATATTATGACAGACCAGCTAGATCTACTGTCTCTATTATATTATGACAGACCAGCTAGATCTACTGTCTCTTTTATATTATGACAGACCAGCTAGATCTACTGTCTCTATTATATTATGACAGACCAGCTAGATCTACTGTCTCTATTATATTATGACAGACCAGCTAGATCTACTGTCTCTATTATATTATGACAGACCAGCTAGATCTACTGTCTCTATTATATTATGACAGACCAGCTAGATCTACTGTCTCTATTATATTATGACAGACCAGCTAGATCTACTGTCTCTATTATATTATGACAGACCAGCTAGATCTACTGCCTCTTTTATATTATGACAGACCAGCTAGATCTACTGTCTCCATTATATTATGACAGACCAGCTAGATCTACTGTCTCCATTATATTATGACAGACCAGCTAGATCTACTGTCTCTATTATATTATGACAGACCAGCTAGATCTACTGTCTCTATTATATTATGACAGACCAGCTAGATCTACTGTCTCTATTATATTATGACAGACCAGCTAGATCTACTGTCTCTATTATATTATGACAGACCAGCTAGATCTACTGTCTCTTTTATATTATGACAGACCAGCTAGATCTACTGTCTCTATTATATTATGACAGACCAGCTAGATCTACTGTCTCTATTATATTATGACAGACCAGCTAGATCTACTGTCTCTATTATATTATGACAGACCAGCTAGATCTACTGTCTCTATTATATTATGACAGACCAGCTAGATCTACTGTCTCTATTATATTATGACAGACCAGCTAGATCTACTGTCTCTTTGATATTATGACAGACCAGCTAGATCTACTGTCTCTATTATATTATGACAGACCAGCTAGATCTACTGTCTCCATTATATTATGACAGACCAGCTAGATCTACTGTCTCTATTATATTATGACAGACCAGCTAGATCTACTGTCTCAATAACATTATGACAGACCAGCTAGATCTACTGTCTCTTTTATATTATGACAGACCAGCTAGATCTACTGTCTCTATTATATTATGACAGACCAGCTAGATCTACTGTCTCTATTATATTATGACAGACCAGCTAGATCTTCTGTCTCTATTATATTATGACAGACCAGCTAGATCTACTGTCTCTATTATATTATGACAGACCAGCTAGATCTACTGTCTCTATTATATTATGACAGACCAGCTAGATCTACTGTCTCTATTATATTATGACAGACCAGCTAGATCTACTGTATCTATTATAATATGACAGACCAGCTCGATGTTCTGTCTCTATTATATCATGACAGACCAGCTAGATCTACTGTCTCTATTATATCATGACAGACCAGCTAGATCTACAGTCTCTATTATATTATGACAGACCAGCTAGATCTACTGCCTCTTTTATATTATGACAGACCAGCTAGATCTACTGTCTCAATTACATTATGGCAGACCAGCTAGATATACTGTCTCTATTATAATATAACAGACCAGCTAGATCTACTGTCTCTATTATATTATGACAGACCAGCTAGATCTACTGTCTCTATTATATTATGACAGACCAGCTAGATCTACTGTCTCTATTATATTATGACAGACCAGCTAGATCTACTGTCTCTATTACATTATGACAGACCAGCTAGATCTACTGTCTCTTTTATATTATGACAGACCAGCTAGATCTACTGTCTCTATTATATTATGACAGACCAGCTAGATCTACTGTCTCTATTATAATATGACAGACCAGCTCGATCTTCTGTCTCTATTATATTATGACAGACCAGCTAGATCTACTGTCTCTATTATATTATGACAGACCAGCTAGATCTACTGTCTCTTTTATATTATGACAGACCAGCTAGATCTTCTGTCTCCATTATATTATGACAGACCAGCTCGATCTTCTGTCTCCATTATATTATGACAGACCAGCTAGATATACTGTCTCTATTATAATATAACAGACCAGCTAGATCTACTGTCTCTATTATAATATGACAGACCAGCTAGATCTACTGTCACTATTATATTATGACAGACCAGCTAGATCTACTGCCTCTTTGATATTATGACAGACCAGCTAGATCTACTGTCTCTATTATATTATGACAGACCAGCTAGATCTACTGTCTCCATTATATTATGACAGACCAGCTTGAACTTCTGTCTCAATTACATTATGACAGACCAGCTAGATCTACTGTCTCTGTTATAATATAACAGACCAGCTAGATCTACTGTAACTATTATATTATGACAGACCAGCTAGATCTACTGTCTCTATTATATTATGACAGACCAGCTAGATCTACTGTCTCTATGATAATATGACAGACCAGCTCGATCTTCTGTCTCTATTATATTATGACAGACCAGCTAGATCTACTGTCTCTATTATATTATGACAGACCAACTAGATCTACTGTTTCTATTATATTATGACAGACCAGCTAGATCTACTGTCTCTATTATATTATGACAGACCAGCTAGATCTACTGTCTCTATTATAATATGACAGACCAGCTCGATCTTCTGTCTCTATTATATTATGACAGACCAGCTAGATATACTGTCTCTATTATATTATGGCAGACCAGCTTGAACTTCTGTCTCAATTACATTATGACAGACCAGCTCGATCTACTGTCTCAATTACATTATGGCAGACCAGCTTGAACTTCTGTCTCTATTATATTATGACAGACCAGCTCGATCTTCTGTCTCTATTATATTATGACAGACCAGCTAGATATACTGTCTCTATTATATTATGACAGACCAGCTTGAACTTCTGTCTCAATTACATTATGACAGACCAGCTAGATCTACTGCCTCTTTGATAATATGACAGACCAGCTCAATCCTCTGTCTCTATTATATTATGACAGACCAGCTAGATCTACTGTCTCTATTATATTATGACAGACCAGCTAGATCTACTGTCTCTATTATAATATGACAGACCAGCTCGATCTTCTGTCTCTATTATATCACGACAGACCAGCTAGATCTACTGTAACTATTATATTATGACAGACCAGCTAGATCTACTGTCTCTATTATATTATGACAGACCAGCTAGATCTACTGTCTCTATTATATTATGACAGACCAGCTAGATCTACTGTCTCTATTATATTATGACAGACCAGCTAGATCTACTGTCTCTATTATATTATGACAGACCAGCTAGATCTACTGTCTCTATTATATTATGACAGACCAGCTAGATCTACTGTCTCTATTATATTATGACAGACCAGCTAGATCTACTGTCTCTTATATTATGACAGACCAGCTAGATCTACTGTCTATTATATTATGACAGACCAGCTAGATCTACTGTCTCTATTATATTATGACAGACCAGCTAGATCTACTGTCTCTATTATATTATGACAGACCAGCTAGATCTACTGTCTCTATTATATTATGACATACCAGCTAGATCTACTGTCTCTATTAAATTATGACAGACCAGCTTCATCTCCAGTCTCTATTATATTATGACAGACCAGCTAGATCTACTGTCTCTATTAAATTATGACAGACCAGCTTCATCTACAGTCTCAATTATATGATGACAGACCAGCTACATCTACTGCCTCTTGTATATTATGCCAGACCAGCTAGATCTACTGCCTCTTTTACATTATGACAGACCAGCTAGATCTACTGTCTCAATTACATTATGACAGACCAGCTAGATCTACCTATTCAATTAGATTATGACAGACCAGCTAGATCTACTGTCTCAATTACATTAGGACAGACCAGCTCGATCTACTGTCTCAATTACATTATGACAGACCAGCTAGATCTACTGCCTCTTTTACATTATGACAGACCAGCTCGATCTACTGTCTCAATTACATTATGACAGACCAGCTAGATCTACTGTCTCAATTACATTATGACAGACCAGCTAGATCTACTGACTCAATTAGATTATGACAGACCAGCTAGATCTACTGTCTCAATTATATTATGACAGACCAGCTAGATCTACTGTCTCTATTACATTATGACAGACCAGCTAGATCTACTGTCTCTATTATATTATGACAGACCAGCTAGATCTACTGTCTCTATTATATTATGACAGACCAGCTAGATCTACTGTCTCTTTTATATTATGACAGACCAGCTAGATCTACTGTCTCTATTATATTATGACAGACCAGCTAGATCTACTGTCTCTTTTATATTATGACAGACCAGCTAGATCTACTGTCTCTATTATATTATGACAGACCAGCTAGATCTACTGTCTCTATTATATTATGACAGACCAGCTAGATCTTCTGTCTCTATTATATTATGACAGACCAGCAAGATCTACTGCCTCTTTTATATTTTGACAGACTAGCTAGATCTACTGTCTCCATTATATTATGGCAGACCAGCTAGATCTACTGTCTCAATTACATTATGACAGACCAGCTAGATCTACTGACTCTTTTATATTATGACAGACCAGCTAGATCCACTAACTCTTTTATATTATGACAGACCAGCTGGATCTTCTTAGTCCATTATATTATGACAGACCAGCTAGATCTACTAACTCTTTTATATTATGACAGACCAGCTGGATGTTCTTAGTCCATTATATTATGACAGACCAGCTGGATCTTCTTAGCCCATTATATTATGACAGACCAGCTAGATATTCTGTCTCTGTTATATTATGACAGACCAGCTAGATCTACTGTCTCTATTATATTATGACAGACCAGCTAGATCTACTGTCTCTTTTATATTATGACAGACCAGCTAGATCTACTGTCTCTATTACATTATGACAGACCAGCTAGATCTACTGTCTCTATTACATTATGACAGACCAGCTAGATCTTCTTAGTCCATTATATTATGACAGACCAGCTAGATCTACTGTCTCTATTATATTATGACAGACCAGCTAGATCTACTGCCTCTAT
The DNA here is from genome assembly GCF_023373465.1 of Oncorhynchus keta. Classification (NCBI taxonomy): domain Eukaryota; kingdom Metazoa; phylum Chordata; class Actinopteri; order Salmoniformes; family Salmonidae; genus Oncorhynchus; species Oncorhynchus keta. Next base: position 3,053,717 of record NC_068430.1, on the reverse strand, counting down.
TATATTATGACAGACCAGCTAGATCTACTGTCTCTATTATATTATGACAGACCAGCTAGATCTACTGTCTCTATTATATTATGACAGACCAGCTAGATCTACTGTCTCTATTATATTATGACAGACCAGCTAGATCTACTGTCTCTATTATATTATGACAGACCAGCTAGATCTACTGTCTCTATTATAATATGACAGACCAGCTAGATCTACTGTCTCTATTATATTATGACAGACCAGCTAGATCTACTGTCTCTATTATATTATGACAGACCAGCTAGATCTACTGTCTCTATTATATTATGACAGACCAGCTAGATCTACTGTCTCTATTATATTATGACAGACCAGCTCGATCTTCTGTCTCTATTATATTATGACAGACCAGCTAGATCTACTGTCTCTATTATATTATGACAGACCAGCTAGATCTACTGTCTCTATTATATTATGACAGACCAGCTAGATCTACTGTCTCTATTATAATATGACAGACCAGCTCGATCCTCTGTCTCTATTATATTATGACAGACCAGCTAGATCTACTGTCTCTATTATATTATGACAGACCAGCTAGATCTACTGTCTCTATTATATTATGACAGACCAGCTAGATCTACTGTCTCTATTATATTATGACAGACCAGCTAGATCTACTGTCTCTATTATATTATGACAGACCAGCTAGATCTACTGTCTCTATTATATTATGACAGACCAGCTAGATCTACTGTCTCTATTATATTATGACAGACCAGCTAGATCTACTGCCTCTTTTATATTTTGACAGACCAGCTAGATCTACTGTCTCCATTATATTATGACAGACCAGCTAGATCTACTGTCTCTATTATATTATGACAGACCAGCTAGATCTACTGTCTCTATTATATTATGACAGACCAGCTAGATCTACTGTCTCATTTATATTATTTACATTTAAGACCAGCTAGATCTACTGTCTCTTATCCAGACCAGCTAGATCTACTTATATTATATTATGACAGACCAGCTAGATCTACTGTCTCTATTATATTATGACAGACCAGCTAGATCTACTGTCTCTATTATATTATGACAGACCAGCTAGATCTACTGTCTCTATTATATTATGACAGACCAGCTAGATCTACTGCCTCTTTTATATTTTGACAGACCAGCTAGATCTACTGTCTCCATTATATTATGACAGACCAGCTAGATCTACTGTCTCTATTATATTATGACAGACCAGCTAGATCTACTGTCTCTTTTATATTATGACAGACCAGCTAGATCTACTGTCTCTATTATATTATGACAGACCAGCTAGATCTACTGTCTCTATTATATTATGACAGACCAGCTAGATCTACTGTCTCTATTATAATATGACAGACCAGCTCGATCTTCTGTCTCTATTATATTATGACAGACCAGCTAGATCTACTGTCTCTTTTATATTATGACAGACCAGCTAGATCTACTGTCTCTATTATATTATGACAGACCAGCTAGATCTACTGTCTCTATTATAATATGACAGACCAGCTAGATCTACTGTCTCTATTATATTATGACAGACCAGCTAGATCTACTGTCTCTATTATATTATGACAGACCAGCTAGATCTACTGTCTCTATTATATTATGACAGACCAGCTAGATCTACTGTCTCTATTATATTATGACAGACCAGCTAGATCTACTGTCTCTATTATATTATGACAGACCAGCTAGATCTACTGTCTTATTATATTATGACAGACCAGCTAGATCTACTGTCTCTTTTATATTATGACAGACCAGCTAGATCTACTGTCTCTATTATATTATGACTGACCAGCTAGATCTACTGTCTCTATTATATTATGACAGACCAGCTAGATCTACTGTCTCTATTATATTATGACAGACCAGCTAGATCTACTGTCTCTATTATATTATGACAGACCAGCTAGATCTACTGTCTCTATTATATTATGACAGACCAGCTAGATCTACTGTCTCTATTATATTATGACAGACCAGCTAGATCTACTGTCTCTATTATAATATGACAGACCAGCTAGATCTACTGTCTCTATTATATTATGACAGACCAGCTAGATCTACTGTCTCTTTTATATTATGACAGACCAGCTAGATCTACTGTCTCTATTATATTATGACAGACCAGCTAGATCTACTGTCTCTATTATATTATGACAGACCAGCTAGATCTACTGTCTCTATTATATTATGACAGACCAGCTAGATCTACTGTCTCTATTATATTATGACAGACCAGCTAGATCTCCTGTCTCTATTATATTATGACAGACCAGCTAGATCTACTGTCTCTATTATATTATGACAGACCAGCTAGATCTACTGTCTCTTTTATATTATGACAGACCAGCTAGATCTACTGTCTCATTATATTATGACAGACCAGCTAGATCTACTGTCTCTATTATACATTATGACAGACCAGCTAGATCTACTGTCTCTATTATATTATGACAGACCAGCTAGATCTACTGTCTCTATTATATTATGACAGACCAGCTAGATCTACTGTCTCATTATATTATGACAGACCAGCTAGATCTACTGTCTCTATTATATTATGACAGACCAGCTAGATCTACTGTCTCTATTATATTATGACAGACCAGCTAGATCTACTGTCTCAATAACATTATGACAGACCAGCTAGATCTACTGTCTCTTTTACATTATGACAGACCAGCTAGATCTACTGTCTCTATTATATTATGACAGACCAGCTAGATCTACTGTCTCTATTATATTATGACAGACCAGCTAGATCTACTGTCTCTGTCTCTATGATATTATGACAGACCAGCTAGATCTACTGTCTCTATTATATTATGACAGAAAAGCTAGATCTACTGTCTCTATTATAATATGACAGGCCATCTCGATCTACTGTCTCTATTATAATATGACAGACCAGCTAGATCTACTGTCTCTATTATATTATGACAGACCAGCTAGATCTACTGTCTCTATTATATTATGACAGACCAGCTAGATCTACTGTCTCTATTATATTATGACAGACCAGCTAGATCTACTGCCTTTTTTATATTATGACAGACCAGCTAGATCTACTGCCTCTTTTATATTATGACAGACCAGCTAGATCTACTGTCTCTATTATATTATGACAGACCAGCTAGATCTACTGTCTCTATTATATTATGACAGACCAGCTAGATCTACTGCCTCTTTTATATTATGACAGACCAGCTAGATCTACTGTCTCAATTACATTATGGCAGACCAGCTAGATCTACTGTCTCTTTTATATTATGACAGACCAGCTAGATCTACTGTCTCTATTATATTATGACAGACCAGCTAGATCTACTGTCTCTATTATATTATGACAGACCAGCTAGATCTACTGTCTCTATTATATTATGACAGACCAGCTAGATCTACTGCCTCTTTTATATTTTGACAGACCAGCTAGATCTACTGTCTCCATTATATTATGACAGACCAGCTAGATCTACTGTCTCTATTATATTATGACAGACCAGCTAGATCTACTGTCTCTTTTATATTATGACAGACCAGCTAGATCTACTGTCTCTATTATATTATGACAGACCAGCTAGATCTACTGTCTCAATAACATTATGACAGACCAGCTAGATCTACTGTCTCTATTATATTATGACAGACCAGCTAGATCTACTGTCTCTATTATATTATGACAGACCAGCTAGATATTCTGTCTCTGTTATATTATGACAGACCAGCTAGATCTTCTGTCTCTATTATATTATGATAGACCAGCTAGATCTACTGTCTCTGTTATATTATGACAGACCAGCTAGATCTTCTGTCTCTATTATATTATGACAGACCAGCTAGATCTACTGTCTCAATTACAATATGCCAGACCAGCTAGATCTTCTTAGTCCATTATATTATGCCAGACCAGCTAGATCTACTGTCTCTGTTATATTATGAAAGACCAGCTAGATCTAGTGTCTCTATTAGATTATGACAGACCAGCTAGATCTACTGTCTCTATTACATTATGACAGACCAGCTAGATCTACTGTCTCTATTATAATATGACAGACCAGCTAGATCTACTGTCTCTATTATAATATGACAGACCAGCTCGATCTTCTGTCTCTATTATAATATGACAGACCAGCTAGATCTACTGTCTCTATTATAATATGACAGACCAGCTAGATCTTCTTAGTCCATTATATTATGACAGATCAGCTAGATCTACTGTCTCTATTATAATATGACAGACCAGCTAGATCTACTGTCTCTATTATATTATGACAGACCAGCTAGATATACTGTCTCTATTACATTATGACAGACCAGCTAGATCTTCTGTCTCTATTATAATATGACAGACCAGCTAGATCTACTGTCTCTATTATATATGACAGACCAGCTAGATCTACTGTCTCTATTATATTATGACAGACCAGCTAGATCTACTGTCTCTATTATAATATGACAGACCAGCTAGATCTACTGTCTCTATTATATTATGACAGACCAGCTAGATCTACTGTCTCTATTATATTATGACAGACCAGCTAGATCTACTGTCTCTATTATATTATGACAGACCAGCTAGATCTACTGTCTCTATTACATTATGACAGACCAGCTAGATCTACTGTCTCTATTATATTATGACAGACCAGCTAGATCTTCTGTCTCTATTATATTATGACAGACCAGCTAGATCTACAGTCTCTATTATATTATGACAGACCAGCTAGATCTACTGCCTCTTTTACATTATGACAGACCAGCTAGATCTACTGTCTCTTTTACATTATGACAGACCAGCTAGATCTACTGTCTCTATTATATTATGACAGACCAGCAAGATCTACTGTCTCTATTATAATATGACAGACCAGCTCGATCTTCTGTCTCTATTATATTATGACAGACCAGCAAGATCTACTGCCTCTTTTATATTTTGACAGACCAGCTAGATCTACTGTCTCCATTATATTTTGACAGACCACCTAGATCTACTGTAACTATTATATTATGACAGACCAGCTAGATCTACTGTAACTATTATATTATGACAGACCAGCTAGATCTACTGTCTCTATTATATTATGACAGACCAGCTAGATATACTGTCTCTATTATAATATAACAGACCAGCTAGATCTACTGTCTCTATTATAATATGACAGACCAGCTAGATCTATTGCCTCTTTGATATTATGACAGACCAGCTAGATCTACTGTCTCTATTATATTATGACAGACCAGCTAGATCTACTGTCTCTATTATATTATGACAGACCAGCTAGATCTACTGTCTCTTTATATTATGACAGACCAGCTAGATCTTCTGTCTCTATTATATTATGACAGACCAGCTAGATCTACTGTCTCTATTATATTATGACAGACCAGCTAGATCTACTGTCTCTATTATATTATGACAGACCAGCTAGATCTACTGTCTCTATTATATTATGACAGACCAGCTAGATCTACTGTCTCTATTATATTATGACAGACCAGCTAGATCTACTGTCTCTATTATAATATGACAGACCAGCTCGATCTTCTGTCTCTATTATATTATGACAGACCAGCTAGATCTACTGTCTCTATTATATTATGACAGACCAGCTAGATCTACTGTCTCTATTATATTATGACAGACCAGCTAGATCTACTGTCTCTATTATATTATGACAGACCAGCTAGATCTACTGTCTCTATTATATTATGACAGACCAGCTAGATCTACTGTCTCTTTTATATTATGACAGACCAGCTAGATCTACTGTCTCTATTATATTATGACAGACCAGCTAGATCTACTGTCTCTATTATAATATGACAGACCAGCTCGATCTTCTGTCTCTATTATATTATGACAGACCAGCTAGATCTACTGTCTCTATTATATTATGACAGACCAGCTAGATCTACTGTCTCTATTATAATATGACAGACCAGCTAGATCTACTGTCTCTATTATATTATGACAGACCAGCTAGATCTACTGTCTCTATTATAATATGACAGACCAGCTAGATCTACTGTCTCTATTATATTATGACAGACCAGCTAGATCTACTGTCTCTATTATATTATGACAGACCAGCTAGATCTACTGCCTCTTTTATATTATGACAGACCAGCTAGATCTGCTGTCTCTATTATATTATGACAGACCAGCTAGATCTACTGCCTCTTTTATATTTTGACAGACCAGCTAGATCTACTGTCTCAATTACATTATGGCAGACCAGCTAGATCTACTGTCTCTATTATATTATGACAGACCAGCTAGATCTACTGTCTCTATTATATTATGACAGACCAGCTAGATCTACTGTCTCTATTATATTATGACAGACCAGCTAGATCTACTGTCTCTTTGATATTATGACAGACCAGCTAGATCTACTGTCTCTATTATATTATGACAGAACAGCTAGATCTACTGTCTCTATTATAATATGACAGACCAGCTAGATCTACTGTCTCTATTATATTATGACAGACCAGCTAGATCTACTGTCTCTTTTATATTTTGACAGACCAGCTAGATCTACTGTCTCTATTATAATATGACAGACCAGCTAGATCTACTGTCTCTATTACATTATGACAGACCAGCTAGATCTACTGTCTCTATTATATTATGACAGACCAGCTAGATCTACTGTCTCTATTATATTATGACAGACCAGCTAGATCTCTGTCTCATTATATTATGACAGACCAGCTAGATCTACTGTCTCTGTTATATTATGACAGACCAGCTAGATCTACTGTCTCTATTATATTATGACAGACCAGCTAGATCTACTGTCTCTATTACATTATGACAGACCAGCTAGATCTACTGTCTCTATTATATTATGACAGACCAGCTAGATCTACTGTCTCTATTATATTATGACAGACCAGCTAGATCTTCAAGTCCTATTATATTATGACAGACCAGCTAGATCTACTGTCTCTATTATATTATGACAGACCAGCTAGATCTACTGTCTCTCTATTATTATGACAGACCAGCTAGATCTACTGTCTCTATTACATTATGACAGACCAGCTAGATCTACTGTCTCTATTATATTATGACAGACCAGCTAGATCTACTGTCTCTATTATAATATGACAGACCAGCTAGATCTTCTGTCTCTATTATATTATGACAGACCAGCTAGATCTACTGTCTCTATTATATTATGACAGACCAGCTAGATCTACTGTCTCTATTATATTATGACAGACCAGCTAGATCTACTGTCTCTATTATATTATTACAGACCAGCTAGATCTACTGTCTCTATTGTATTATGACAGACCAGCTAGATCTACTGTCTCTATTATATTATTACAGACCAGATAGATCTTCTGTCTCTATTATAATATTACAGACAAGCTAGATCTACTGTCTCTATTATAATATTACAGACCAGGTAGATCTACTGTCTCTATTATATTATGACAGACCAGCTAGATCTACTGTCTCTATTATATTATGACAGACCAGCTAGATCTACTGTCTCTATTATATTATGACAGACCAGCTAGATCTACTGTCTCTATTATATTATGACAGACCAGCTAGATCTACTGTCTCTATTATATTATGACAGACCAGCTAGATCTACTGTCTCTATTACATTATGACAGACCAGCTAGATCTACTGTCTCTATTATAATATGACAGACCAGCTAGATCTTCTGTCTCTATTATATTATGACAGACCAGCTAGATCTACTGTCTCTATTATATTATGACAGACCAGCTAGATCTACTGTCTCTTTTACATTATGACAGACCAGCTAGATCTACTGTCTCTATTATATTATGACAGACCAGCTAGATCTACTGTCTCTATTATATTATGACAGACCAGCTAGATCTACTGTCTCTATTATATTATGACAGACCAGCTAGATCTACTGTCTCTATTATATTATGACAGACCAGCAAGATCTACTGCCTCTTTTATATTATGACAGACCAGCTAGATCTACTGTCTCTATTATATTATGACAGACCAGCTAGATCTACTGTCTCTATTATATTATGACAGACCAGCTAGATCTACTGTCTCTATTATATTATGACAGACCAGCTAGATCTACTGTCCATTATATTATGACAGACCAGCTAGATCTACTGTCTCTGTTATATTATGAAAGACCAGCTAGATCTACTGTCTCTATTATATTATGACAGACCAGCTAGATCTACTGTCTCTTTACATTATGACAGACCAGCTAGATCTACTGTCTCTATTATATTATGACAGACCAGCTAGATCTACTGTCACTATTATATTATGACAGACCAGCTAGATCTTCTGTCTCTATTATATTATGACAGACCAGCTAGATCTACTGTCTCTTTTATATTATGACAGACCAGCTAGATCTACTGTCTCTATTATATTATGACAGACCAGCTAGATCTACTGTCTCTATTATAATATGACAGACCAGCTCGATCTTCTGTCTCTATTATATTATGACAGACCAGCTAGATCTACTGTCTCTTTTATATTATGACAGACCAGCTAGATCTACTGTCTCTATTATATTATGACAGACCAGCTAGATATACTGTCTCTATTATAATATGACAGACCAGCTAGATCTACTGTCTCTATTATATTATGACAGACCAACTAGATCTACTGTCTCTATTATAATTTGACAGACCAGCTAGATCTACTGTCTCTATTATAATATGACAGACCAGCTTTATCTACTGTCTCTATTATAATATGACAGACCAGCTAGATCTACTGACTCTATTATATTTTGACAGACCAGCTCGATCTACTTTCTCTATTATATTATGACAGACCAGCTCAATCTACTTTCTCTATTACATTATGAGAGACCAGCTAGATCTACTGTCTCTATTATATTATGACAGACCAGCTAGATCTACTGTCTCTATCGGACTATGACAGACCAGCTAGATATGCTGTCTCTATTATATTTTGACAGACCAGCTAGATCTACTGTCTCAATTACATTATGACAGACCAGCTAGATCTACCTATTCAATTAGATTATGACAGACCAGCTAGATCTACTGTCTCAATTACATTAGGACAGACCAGCTCGATCTACTGTCTCAATTACATTATGACAGACCAGCTAGATCTACTGCCTAAATTCCATTATGACAGACCAGCTAGATGTACTGTCTCCATTATAATATGACAGACCAGCTAGATCTACTGCCTCTTTTACATTATCACAGACCAGCTAGATCTACTGTCTCAATTACATTATGACAGACCAGCTAGATCTACTGTCTCTTTTACATTATGACAGACCAGCTAGATCTACTGTCTCTATTATATTATGACAGACCAGCAAGATCTACTGTCTCTATTATAATATGACAGACCAGCTCGATCTTCTGTCTCTATTATATTATGACAGACCAGCAAGATCTACTGCCTCTTTTATATTTTGACAGACTAGCTAGATCTACTGTCTCCATTATATTATGGCAGACCAGCTAGATCTACTGTCTCAATTACATTATGACAGACCAGCTAGATCTACTGACTCTTTATATTATGACAGACCAGCTAGATCTACTAACTCTTTTATATTATGACAGACCAGCTAGATCTACTGTCCATTATATTATGACAGACCAGCTAGATCTCTGTCTCTGTTATATTATGACAGACCAGCTGGATCTTCTGCCTCTATTATATTATGACAGACCAGCTAGATCTACTGTCTCTATTATATTATGACAGACCAGCTAGATCTTCTGTCTCTATTATATTATGACAGACCAGCTAGATCTACTGTCTCAATTACATTATGACAGACCAGCTAGATCTACTGTCTCTATTATATTATGACAGACCAGCTAGATCTACTGTCTCTATTATAATATGACAGACCAGCTAGATCTACTGTCTCATTATATTATGACAGACCAGCTAGATCTACTGTCTCTATTATATTATGAAAGACCAGCTAGATCTACTGTCTCTATTATATTATGACAGACCAGCTAGATCTACTGTCTCTATTACATTATGACAGACCAGCTAGATCTACTGTCTCTATTATAATATGACAGACCAGCTAGATCTACTGTCACTATTATAATATGACAGACCAGCTCGATCTTCTGTCTCTATTATATTATGACAGACCAGCTAGATCTACTGTCTCTATTATATTATGACAGACCAGCTAGATCTTCTAGTCCATTATATTATGACAGACCAGCTAGATCTACTGTCTCTGTTATATTATGACAGACCAGCTAGATCTAGTGTCTCTATTATATTATGACAGACCAGATAGATATACTGTCTCTATTACATTATGACAGACCAGCTAGATCTTCTGTCTCTATTATAATATGACAGACCAGCTAGATCTACTGTCTCTATTATATTATGACAGACCAGCTAGATCTACTGTCTCTATTATATTATGACAGACCAGCTAGATCTACTGTCTCTATTATAATATGACAGACCAGCTAGATCTCTGTCTCTATTATATTATGACAGACCAGCTAGATCTACTGTCTCTATTATATTATGACAGACCAGCTAGATCTACTGTCTCTATTATATTATGACAGACCAGCTAGATCTACTGTCTCTATTACATTATGACAGACCAGCTAGATCTACTGTCTCTATTATAATATGACAGACCAGCTCGATCTTCTGTCTCTATTATATCATGACAGACCAGCTAGATCTACAGTCTCTATTATATTATGACAGACCAGCTAGATCTACTGTCTCTTTTACATTATGACAGACCAGCTAGATCTACTGTCTCTTTTACATTATGACAGACCAGCTAGATCTACTGTTTCTATTATATTATGACAGACCAGCAAGATCTACTGTCTCTATTATATTATGACAGACCAGCTAGATCTTCTGTCTCTATTATATTATGACAGACCAGCAAGATCTACTGCCTCTTTTATATTTTGACAGACCAGCTAGATCTACTGTCTCCATTATATTTTGACAGACCAGCTAGATCTACTGTCTCTATTATATTATGACAGACCAGCTAGATCTACTGTCTCTATTATATTATGACAGACCAGCTAGATCTTCTGTCTCTATTATATTATGACAGACCAGCAAGATCTACTGTCTCTATTATATTATGACAGACCAGCTAGATCTACTGTCTCTATTATATTATGACAGACCAGCAAGATCTACTGCCTCTTTTATATTTTGACAGACTAGCTAGATCTACTGTCTCTATTATAATATGACAGACCAGCTCGATCTTCTGTCTCTATTATATTATGACAGACCAGCAAGATCTACTGCCTCTTTTATATTTTGACAGACTAGCTAGATCTACTGTCTCCATTATATTATGGCAGACCAGCTAGATCTACTGTCTCTATTACATTATGACAGACCAGCTAGATCTACTGTCTCTATTATAATATAACAGACCAGCTAGATCTATTGCCTCTTTATATTATGCCAGACCAGCTAGATCTACTGTCTCTATTATATTATGACAGACCAGCTAGATCTACTGTCTCTATTACATTATGACAGACCAGCTAGATCTACTGTCTCTATTATATTATGACAGACCAGCTAGATCTATTGCCTCTTTGTATATTATGCCAGACCAGCTAGATCTACTGTCTCTATTACATTATGACAGACCAGCTAGATCTACTGTCTCTTTTTATTATGACAGACCAGCTAGATCTACTGTCTCTTTTATATTATGACAGACCAGCTGGATCTTCTGTCCATTATATTATGCCAGACCAGCTAGATCTACTGTCTCTATTATATTATGACAGACCAGCTAGATCTACTGTCTCTATTATATTATGACAGACCAGCTAGATCTACTGTCTCTATTATAATATGACAGACCAGCTAGATCTACTGTCTCTATTATAATATTGACAGACCAGCTAGATCTACTGTCTCTATTATATTATGACAGACCAGCTAGATCTACTGTCTCTATTACATTATGACAGACCAGCTAGATCTACTGTCTCTATTATAATATGACAGACCAGCTAGATCCTCTGTCTCTATTATATTATGACAGACCAGCTAGATCTACTGTCTCTTTTATATTATGACAGACCAGCTAGATCTACTGTCTCTTTACATTATGACAGACCAGCTAGATCTACTGTCTCTATTATATTATGACAGACCAGATAGATATACTGTCTCTATTATATTATGACAGACCAGCTAGATCTTCTGTCTCTATTATATCATGACAGACCAGCTAGATCTACTGTCTCTATTATATTATGACAGACCAGCTAGATCTACTGTCTCTATTATATTATGACAGACCAGCTAGATCTACTGTCTCTATTATATTATGACAGACCAGCTAGATCTACTGTCTCTATTATATTATGACAGACCAGCTAGATCTACTGTCTCTATTATAATATGACAGACCAGCTCGATCTTCTGTCTCTATTATATCATGACAGACCAGCTAGATCTACAGTCTCTATTATATTATGACAGACCAGCTAGATCTACTGCCTCTATTATATTATGACAGACCAGCTAGATCTACTGTCTCTATTATATTATGACAGACCAGCTAGATCTACTGTCTCTATTATATTATGACAGACCAGCTAGATCTACTGTCTCTATTATATTATGACAGACCAGCTAGATCTACTGTCTCTATTATATTATGACAGACCAGCTAGATCTACTGTCTCTATTATATTATGACAGACCAGCTAGATCTACTGTCTCTATTATAATATGACAGACCAGCTAGATCTACTGTCTCTATTATATTATGACAGACCAGCTAGATCTACTGTCTCTATTATATTATGACAGACCAGCTAGATCTACTGTCTCTATTATATTATGACAGACCAGCTAGATCTACTGCCTCTTTATAATATGACAGACCAGCTAGATCTACTGTCTCTATTATATTATGACAGACCAGCTAGATCTACTGTCTCTATTATATTATGACAGACCAGCTAGATCTACTGTCTCTATTATATTATGACAGACCAGCTAGATCTACTGTCTCTATTATATTATGACAGACCAGCTAGATCTACTGTCTCTATTACATTATGACAGACCAGCTAGATCTACTGTCTCTTTATATTATGACAGACCAGCTAGATCTACTGTCTCTTTATATTATGACAGACCAGCTAGATCTACTGTCTCTTTTATATTATGACAGACCAGCTAGATCTACTGTCTCTATTACATTATGACAGACCAGCTAGATCTACTGTCTCTATTATATTATGACAGACCAGCTAGATCTACTGTCTCTATTATATTATGACAGACCAGCTAGATCTACTGTCTCTATTATATTATGACAGACCAGCTAGATCTACTGTCTCTATTACATAATATGACAGACCAGCTAGATCTACTGTCTCTATTATATTATGACAGACCAGCTAGATCTACTGTCTCTATTATATTATGACAGACCAGCTAGATCTACTGCCTCTTTTATATTATGACAGACCAGCTAGATCTTCTGTCTCTATTATATTATGACAGACCAGCTAGATCTACTGTCTCTATTATAATATGACAGACCAGCTAGATCTACTGTCTCTATTATATTATGACAGACCAGCTAGATCTACTGTCTCTATTACATTATGACAGACCAGCTAGATCTACTGTCTCTATTATATTATGACAGACCAGCTAGATCTACTGTCTCTATTATATTATGACAGACCAGCTAGATCTACTGTCTCTATTATATTATGACAGACCAGCTAGATCTACTGTCTCTATTATATTATGACAGACCAGCTAGATCTACTGTCTCTATTATATTATGACAGACCAGCTAGATCTACTGTCTCTATTATATTATGACAGACCAGCTAGATCTACTGTCTCTATTATATTATGACAGACCAGCTAGATCTACTGTCTCTATTATATTATGACAGACCAGCTAGATCTACTGTCTCTATTATATTATGACAGACCAGCTAGATCTACTGCCTCTTTTATATTATGACAGACCAGCTAGATCTACTGTCTCTATTATATTATGACAGACCAGCTAGATCTACTGCCTCTTTTATATTATGACAGACCAGCTAGATCTACTGTCTCAATTACATTATGGCAGACTAGCTAGATCTACTGCCTTTTTTATATTATGACAGACAAGCTAGATCTACTGTCTCTATTACATTATGACAGACCAGCTAGATCTACTGTCTCTATTAGATTATGACAGACCAGCTAGATCTACTGTCTCTATTATATTATGACAGACCAGCTAGATCTACTGCCTCCATTATATTATGACATACCAGCAAGATCTACTGTCTCAATTACATTATGACAGACCAGCTAGATCTACTGTCTCTATTATATTATGACAGACCAGCGAGATCTACTGCCTCTTATATTATGACATACCAGCTAGATCTACTGTCTCTATTAAATTATGACAGACCAGCTTCATCTCCAGTCTCTATTATATTATGACAGACCAGCTAGATCTACTGTCTCTATTAAATTATGACAGACCAGCTAGATCTACTGTCTCTATTATATTATGACAGACCAGCTAGATCTACTGTCTCTATTATATTATGACAGACCAGCTAGATCTACTGTCTCTATTATATTATGACAGACCAGCTAGATCTTCTGTCTCTATTATATTATGACAGACCAGCTAGATCTACTGTCACTATTATATTATGACGGACCAGCTAGATCTACTGCCTCTTATATTATGACATACCAGCAAGATCTACTGTCTCAATTACATTATGACAGACCAGCTAGATCTACTGTCTCTATTATATTATGACAGACCAGCGAGATCTACTGTCTCTATTATATTATGACAGACCAGCTATATCTACTGTCTCTATTATATTATGACAGACCAGCTAGATCTACTGTCTCTATTATAATATGACAGACCAGCTAGATCTACTGTCTCTATTATAATATGACAGACCAGCTAGATCTACTGTCTCTATTATATTATGACAGACCAGCTAGATCTACTGTCTCTATTATAATATGACAGACCAGCTAGATCTCTGTCTCTATTATATTATGACAGACCAGCTAGATCTACTGCCTCTTTTATAATATGACAGACCAGCTAGATCTACTGTCTATATTATATTATGACAGACCAGCTAGATCTACTGTCTCTTTTATATTATGACAGACCAGCTAGATCTACTGTCTCTTTATATTATGACAGACCAGCTAGATCTACTGTCTCTATTATATTATGACAGACCAGCTAGATCTTCTGTCTCTATTATATTATGACAGACCAGCTAGATCTACTGTCTCTATTATATTATGACAGACCAGCTCGATCTTCTGTCTCTATTATAATATGACAGACCAGCTAGATCTACTGTCTCTATTATATTATGACAGACCAGCTTTATCTACTGTCTCTATTATAATATGACAGACCAGCTAGATCTACTGTCTCTATTATAATATGACAGACCAGCTAGATCTACTGTCTCTATTATATTATGACAGACCAGCTAGATCTACTGTCTCTATTATATTATGACAGACCAGCTAGATCTACTGTCTCTATTATAATATGACAGACCAGCTAGATCTACTGTCTCTATTATATTATGACAGACCAGCTAGATCTACTGTCTCTATTATATTATGACAGACCAGCTAGATCTACTGTCTCTATTATATTATGACAGACCAGATAGATATACTGTCTCTATTATAATACGACAGACCAGCTCGATCTTCTGGCTCTATTATATCATGACAGACCAGCTAGATATACTGTCTCTATTATAATATAACAGACCAGCTAGATCTACTGTCTCTATTATATTATGACAGACCAGCTAGATCTACTGTCTCTATTATATTATGACAGACCAGCTAGATATACTGTCTCTATTATAATATAACAGACCAGCTAGATCTACTGTCTCTATTATATTATGACAGACCAGCTAGATCTACTGTCTCTATTATAATATGACAGACCAGCTAGATCTACTGTCCTATTATATTATGACAGACCAGCTAGATCTACTGTCTCTATTATATTATGAAAGACCAGCTAGATCTACTGTCTCTATTATATTATGACAGACCAGCTAGATCTACTGTCTCTATTACATTATGACAGACCAGCTAGATCTACTGTCTCTATTATAATATGACAGACCAGCTAGATCTACTGTCTCTATTCTATTATGACAGACATGCTAGATCTACTGTCTCTATTATAATATGACAGACCGGCTAGATCTACTGTCTATATTATAAAATGACAGGCCAGCTTGATCTACTGTCTCTATTATATTATGACACATCAGCTAGATCTACTGTCTCTATTATATTATGACAGAGCAGCTAGATCTACTATCTCTATTATATTATGACAGACCAGATAGATCTACTGTCTCTATTATAATATGACAGACCAGGAAGATCTACTGTATATATTATATTATGACAGACCAGGTAGATCTACTTTCTCCATTATAATATGACAGACCAGCAAAATCTACTGTCTCTATTAGAGTATGACAGACCAGGTAGATCTACTGTCTCATATTATGACAGAACAGCTAGATCTACTGTCTCTATTCTATTATGACAGACCAGCAAGATGTACTGTCTCTATTATAATATGACAGACAAGCTAGATCTACTGTCTCTATTATATTATGACAGACCAGCTAGATCTACTGTCTCTATTACATTATGACAGACCAGCTAGATCTACTGTCTCTTTTATATATGACAGACCAGCTCGATCTTCTGTCTCTATTATATTATGACAGACCAGCTAGATCTACTGTCTCTATTATATTATGACAGACCAGCTAGATCTACTGTCTCTTTACATTATGACAGACCAGCTAGATCTACTGTCTCTTTTATATTATGACAGACCAGCTAGATCTACTGTCTCTATTATATTATGACAGACCAGCTAGATCTACTGTCTCTATTATAATATGACAGACCAGCTCGATCTTCTGTCTCTATTATATTATGACAGACCAGCTAGATCTACTGTCTCTATTATATTATGACAGACCAGCTAGATCTACTGTCTCTATTATATTATTACCCGACCAGCTAGATCTACTGTCTCTATTATATTATGACAGACCAGCTAGATCTACAGTCTCTATTATATTATGACAGACCAGCTAGATCTACAGTCTCTATTATATTATGACAGACCAGCTAGATCTACTGCCTCTTTTATATTATGACAGACCAGCTAGATCTACTGTCTCTATTACATTATGACAGACCAGCTAGATCTACTGTCTCTATTATATTATGACAGACCAGCTAGATCTACTGTCTCTATTATATTATGACAGACCAGCTAGATCTACTGTCTCTATTATATTATGACAGACCAGCTAGATCTACTGCCTCTTTTATATTTTGACAGACCAGCTAGATCTACTGTCTCCATTATATTATGACAGACCAGCTAGATCTACTGTCT
The DNA here is from genome assembly GCF_023373465.1 of Oncorhynchus keta. NCBI lineage: Eukaryota > Metazoa > Chordata > Actinopteri > Salmoniformes > Salmonidae > Oncorhynchus > Oncorhynchus keta. Next base: position 3,036,176 of record NC_068430.1, on the reverse strand, counting down.
CAATTACATTATGACAGACCAGCTAGATCTACTGTCTCTATTATAATATAACAGACCAGCTAGATCTACTGCCTCTTGTATATTATGACAGACCAGCTAGATCTACTGTCTCTATTATATTATGACAGACCAGCTAGATCTACTGTCTCATTACATTATGACAGACCAGCTAGATCTACTGTCTCTATTATATTATGACAGACCAGCTAGATCTACTGTCTCTTTATATTATGACAGACCAGCTAGATCTACTGTCTCTATTATATTATGACAGACCAGCTAGATCTACTGACTCTTTTTATTATGACAGACCAGCTAGATCTACTGTCTCTATTATATTATGACAGACCAGCTAGATCTTCTAGTCCATTATATTATGACAGACCAGCTAGATCTACTGTCTCTGTTATATTATGACAGACCAGCTAGATCTACTGTCTCTATTATATTATGACAGACCAGCTAGATCTACTGTCTCTATTATAATATGACAGACCAGCTAGATCTACTGTCTCTATTATAATATGACAGACCAGCTAGATCTACTGTCTCTATTATATTATGACAGACCAGCTAGATCTACTGTCTCTATTACATTATGACAGACCAGCTAGATCTACTGTCTCTATTATAATATGACAGACCAGCTAGATCTCTGTCTCTATTATATTATGACAGACCAGCTAGATCTACTGTCTCTATTATATTATGACAGACCAGCTAGATCTACTGTCTCTTTATATTATGACAGACCAGCTAGATCTACTGTCTCTATTATATTATGACAGACCAGATAGATCTACTGTCTCTATTATAATTATGACAGACCAGCTCGATCTTCTGTCTCTATTATATTATGACAGACAAGCTTTATCTACTGTAACTATTATATTATGACAGACCAGCTAGATCTACTGTCTCTATTATATTATGACAGACCAGCTAGATCTACTGTCTCTATTATATTATGACAGACCAGCTAGATCTACTGTCTCTATTATATTATGACAGACCAGCTCGATCTCTGTCTCTATTATATTATGACAGACCAGCTAATCTTCTGTCTCTATTATATTATGACAGACCAGCTAGATCTACAGTCTCTATTATATTATGACAGACCAGCTAGATCTACTGTCTCTTTTACATTATGACAGACCAGCTAGATCTACTGTCTCTTTTACATTATGACAGACCAGCTAGATCTACTGTCTCTATTATATTATGACAGACCAGCTAGATCTTCTGTCTCTATTATATTATGACAGACCAGCTATATCTACTGTCTCTATTATATTATGACAGACCAGCTTTATCTACTGTCTCTATTATATTATGACAGACCAGCTAGATCTACTGTCTCTATTATAATATGACAGACCAGCTAGATCTACTGTCTCTATTATATTATGACAGACCAGCTAGATCTACTGTCTCTATTATAATATGACAGACCAGCTAGATCTCTGTCTCTATTATATTATGACAGATCAGCTAGATCTACTGCCTCTTTTATATTATGACAGACCAGCTAGATCTTCAGTCTATATTATATTATGACAGACCAGCTAGATCTACTGCCTCTTTTATATTATGACAGACCAGCTAGATCTACTGTCTCTTTATATTATGACAGACCAGCTAGATCTACTGTCTCTATTATATTATGACAGACCAGCTAGATCTACTGTCTCTATTATATTATGACAGACCAGCTAGATCTACTGTCTCTATTATAATATGACAGACCAGCTAGATCCTCTGTCTCTATTATATTATGACAGACCAGCTAGATCTACTGTCTCTTTTATATTATGACAGACCAGCTAGATCTACTGTCTCTTTACATTATGACAGACCAGCTAGATCTACTGTCTCTATTATATTATGACAGACCAGCTAGATCTACTGTCTCTATTATAATATGACAGACCAGCTAGATCTTCTGTCTCTATTATATTATGACAGACAAGCTTTATCTACTGTCTCTATTATAATATGACAGACCAGCTAGATCTACTGTCTCTATTATAATATGACAGACCAGCTAGATCTACTGTCTCTATTATATTATGACAGACCAGCTAGATCTACTGTCTCTATTATAATATGACAGACCAGCTAGATTCTCTGTCTCTATTATAATATGACAGACCAGCTCAATCTTCTGTCTCTATTATATCATGACAGACCAGCTAGATCTACTGTCTCTATTATATTATGACAGACCAGCTAGATCTACTGTCTCTTTTACATTATGACAGACCAGCTAGATCTACTGTCTCTTTTACATTATGACAGACCAGCTAGATCTACTGTCTCTATTATATTATGACAGACCAGCTCGATCTTCTGTCTCTATTATATTATGACAGACCAGCTAGATCTACTGTCTCTATTATATTATGACAGACCAGCTAGATCTACTGTCTCTATTATATTATGACAGACCAGCTAGATCTACTGTCTCTATTATAATATGACAGACCAGCTAGATCTACTGTCTCTATTATATTATGACAGACCAGCTAGATCTACTGTCTCTATTATAATATGACAGACCAGCTAGATCTACTGTCTCTATTATATTATGACAGACCAGCTAGATCTACTGTCTCTTTTATATTATGACAGACCAGCTAGATCTACTGTCTCTATTATATTATGACAGACCAGCTAGATCTACTGCCTCTATTATATTATGACAGACCAGCTAGATCTACTGTCTCTTTTACATTATGACAGACCAGCTAGATCTACTGTCTCTATTATATTATGACAGACCAGCTAGATCTACTGTCTCTATTATATTATGACAGACCAGCTAGATCTACTGTCTCTATTATAATATGACAGACCAGCTCAATCTTCTGTCTCTATTATATTATGACAGACCAGCTAGATCTACTGCCTCTTTGATATTATGACAGACCAGCTAGATCTACTGCCTCTTTTATATTTTGACAGACCAGCTAGATCTCCTGTCTCCATTATATTATGACAGACCAAATAGATATACTGTCTCTATTATATTATGACAGACCAGCTAGATCTTCTGTCTCTATTATATTATGACAGACCAGCTAGATCTACTGTCTCTATTATAATATGACAGACCAGCTATATCTACTGTCTCTATTATAATATGACAGACCAGCTAGATCTACTGTCTCTATTATATTATGACAGACCAGCTAGATCTACTGTCTCTATTATAATATGACAGACCAGCTAGATCTCTGTCTCTATTATAATATGACAGACCAGCTAGATCTACTGTCTCTATTATATTACGACAGACCAGCTAGATCTACAGTCTCTATTATATTATGACAGACCAGCTAGATCTACTGCCTCTATTACATTATGACAGACCAGCTAGATCTACTGTCTCTTTTACATTATGACAGACCAGCTAGATCTACTGTCTCTATTATATTATGACAGACCAGCTAGATCTTCTGTCTCTATTATATTATGACAGACCAGCTAGATCTACTGTCTCTATTATATTATGACAGACCAGCTAGATCTACTGTCTCTATTATAATATGACAGACCAGCTAGATCTACTGTCTCTATTATAATATGACAGACCAGCTAGATCTACTGTCTCTATTATATTATGACAGACCAGCTAGATCTACTGTCTCTATTATAATATGACAGACCAGCTAGATCTCTGTCTCTATTATATTATGACAGACCAGCTAGATCTACTGCCTCTTTTATATCATGACAGACCAGCTAGATCTTCAGTCTATATTATATTATGACAGACCAGCTAGATCTACGGTCTCTATTATATTATGACAGACCAGCTAGATCTACTGTCTCTTTTACACTATGACAGACCAGCTAGATCTACGGTCTCTATTATATTATGACAGACCAGCTAGATCTTCTGTCTCTATTATGTTATGACAGACCAGCTAGATCTACTGTCTCTATTATATTATGACAGACCAGCTAGATCTACTGTCTCTATTATATTATGACAGACCAGCTAGATCTACTGTCTCTATTATATTATGACAGACCAGCTAGATCTACTGTCTCTATTATAATATGACAGACCAGCTAGATCTACTGTCTCTATTATAATATGACAGACCAGCTAGATCTACTGTCTCTATTATATTATGACAGACCAGCTAGATCTACTGTCTCTATTACATTATGACAGACCAGCTAGATCTACTGTCTCTATTACATTATGACAGACCAGCTCGATTCACTGCCTCTTTTATATTATGACAGACCAGCTAGATCTACTGTCTCTTTTACATTATGACAGACCAGCTAGATCTACTGTCTCTATTATATTATGACAGACCAGATAGATATACTGTCTCTATTATAATATGACAGACCAGCTCGATCTTCTGTCTCTATTATATTATGACAGACCAGCTAGATCTACTGTCTCTATTATAATATGACAGACCAGCTAGATCTACTGTCTCTATTATAATATGACAGACCAGCTAGATCTACTGTCTCTATTATATTATGACAGACCAGCTAGATCTACTGTCTCTATTATATTATGACAGACCAGCTAGATCTACTGTCTCTATTATAATATGACAGACCAGCTCGATCTTCTGTCTCTATTATATCATGACAGACCAGCTAGATCTACAGTCTCTATTATATTATGACAGACCAGCTAGATCTACTGCCTCTTTTATATTATGACAGACCAGCTAGATCTACTGTCTCTATTATATTATGACAGACCAGCTAGATCTACTGTCTCTATTATAATATGACAGACCAGCTCGATCTTCTGTCTCTATTATATCATGACAGACCAGCTAGATCTACAGTCTCTATTATATTATGACAGACCAGCTAGATCTACTGCCTCTTTTATATTATGACAGACCAGCTAGATCTACTGTCTCTATTATAATATGACAGACCAGCTAGATCTACTGTCTCTATTATATTATGACAGAACAGCTAGATCTACTGTCTCTATTATAATATAACAGACCAGCTAGATCTACTGTCTCTATTATATTATGACAGACCAGCTAGATCTACTGCCTCTTTATATTATGACAGACCAGCTAGATCTACTGTCTATATTATATTATGACAGACCAGCTAGATCTACTGCCTCTTTTATATTATGACAGACCAGCTAGATCTACTGTCTCTATTATATTATGACAGACCAGCTCGATCTTCTGTCTCTATTATATTATGACAGACCAGCTAGATCTACTGTCTCTTTTATATCATGACAGACCAGCTAGATCTTCAGTCTATATTATATTATGACAGACCAGCTAGATCTACTGCCTCTTTACATTATGACAGACCAGCTAGATCTACTGTCTCTATTATATTATGACAGACCAGCTAGATCTACTGTCTCTATTATATTATGACAGACCAGCTAGATCTACTGTCTCTATTATATTATGACAGACCAGCTTTATCTACTGTCTCTATTATATTATGACAGACCAGCTAGATCTACTGTCTCTATTATAATATTGACAGACCAGCTAGATCTACTGTCTCTATTATATTATGACAGACCAGCTAGATCTACTGTCTCTATTATATTATGACAGACCAGCTAGATCTACTGTCTCTATTATAATATGACAGACCAGCTCGATCTCTGTCTCTATTATATTATGACAGACCAGCTAGATCTACTGCCTCTTTTATATTATGACAGACCAGCTAGATCTACTGTCTCTATTATATTATGACAGACCAGCTAGATCTACTGTCTCTATTATATTATGGCAGACCAGCTAGATCTACTGTCTCTATGTATATTATGACAGACCAGCTAGATCTACTGTCTCTATTATATTATGACAGACCAGCTAGATCTACTGTCTCAATTACATTATGACAGACCAGCTAGATCTACTGACTCTTGTATATTATGACAGACCAGCTAGATCTACTGTCTCTATTATATTATGACAGACCAGCTAGATCTACTGTCTCTATTATATTATGACAGACCAGCTAGATCTACTGACTCTATTATATTATGACAGACCAGCTAGATCTACTGTCTCTATTATATTATGACAGACCAGCTAGATCTACTGTCTCAATTACATTATGACAGACCAGCTAGATCTACTGTCTCTTGTATATTATGACAGACCAGCTAGATCTACTGACTCTTGTATATTATGACAGACCAGCTAGATCTACTGTCTCTATTACATTATGACAGACCAGCTAGATCTACTGTCTCTTTTATAGTATGACAGACCAGCTAGATCTACTGTCTCTTTTATATTATGACAGACCAGCTAGATCTACTGTCTCTATTATATTATGACAGACCAGCTGGATCTACTGTCCATTATATTATGACAGACCAGCTAGATCTACTGTCTCTATTATATTATGACAGACCAGCTAGATCTTCTGTCTCTATTATATTATGACAGACCAGCTAGATCTACTGTCTCTATTATAATATGACAGACCAGCTAGATCTTCTGTCTCTATTATATTATGACAGACCAGCTAGATCTACTGTCTCTATTATATTATGACAGACCAGCTAGATCTACTGTCTCTATTACATTATGACAGACCAGCTAGATCTACTGTCTCTATTATAATATGACAGACCAGATAGATCTACTGTCTCTATTATAATATGACAGACCAGCTCGATCTTCTGTCTCTATTATATTATGACAGACCAGCTAGATCTACTGTCTCTTTTACATTATGACAGACCAGCTAGATCTACTGTCTCTATTATATTATGACAGACCAGCTAGATCTACTGTCTCTATTATAATATGACAGACCAGCTAGATCTTCTGTCTCTATTATATTATGACAGACCAGCTAGATCTACTGTCTCTATTATATTATGACAGACCAGCTAGATCTACTGTCTCTATTATATTATGACAGACCAGCTAGATCTACTGTCTCTATTATATTATGACAGACCAGCTAGATCTACTGTCTCTATTATATTATGACAGACCAGCTAGATCTACTGTCTCTATTATATTATGACAGACCAGCTAGATATACTGTCTCTATTATAATATAACAGACCAGCTAGATCTACTGTCTCTATTATAATATGACAGACCAGCTAGATCTATTGCCTCTTTGATATTATGACAGACCAGCTAGATCTACTGTAACTATTACATTATGACAGACCAGCTCGATTCACTGCCTCTATTATATTATGACAGACCAGCTCGATCTACTGTAACTATTACATTATGACAGACCAGCTAGATCTACTGTCTCTATTATATTATGACAGACCAGCTAGATCTACTGTCTCTATTACATTATGACAGACCAGCTAGATCTACTGTCTCTATTATAATATGACAGACCAGCTCGATCTTCTGTCTCTATTATATTATGACAGACCAGCTAGATCTACTGTCTCTATTATATTATGACAGACCAGCTAGATCTACTGTCTCTATTATATTATGACAGACCAGCTAGATATACTGTCTCTATTATAATATGACAGACCAGCTCGATCTTCTGTCTCTATTATATTATGACAGACCAGCTAGATCTACTGTCTCTATTATATTATGACAGACCAGCTAGATCTACTGTCTCTATTATATTATGACAGACCAGCTAGATCTACTGCCTCTATTATATTATGACAGACCAGCTAGATCTCTGTCTCTATTATATTATGACAGACCAGCTAGATCTACTGTCTCTTTATATTATGACAGACCAGCTAGATCTACTGTCTCTATTATATTATGACAGACCAGCTAGATCTACTGTCTCTATTATATTATGACAGACCAGCTAGATCTACTGTCTCTATTATAATATGACAGACCAGCTCGATCTTCTGTCTCTATTATATTATGACAGACCAGCTAGATCTACTGTCTCTATTATATTATGACAGACCAGCTAGATCTACTGCCTCTTTTATATTATGACAGACCAGCTAGATCTACTGTCTCTATTATATTATGACAGACCAGCTAGATCTACTGTCTCTATTATAATATGACAGACCAGCTAGATCTACTGTCTCTATTATAATATGACAGACCAGCTAGATCTACTGTCTCTATTATATTATGACAGACCAGCTAGATCTACTGTCTCTATTATATTATGACAGACCAGCTAGATCTACTGTCTCTATTATAATATGACAGACCAGCTAGATCTTCTGTCTCTATTATATTATGACAGACCAGCTAGATCTACTGTCTCTATTATATTATGACAGACCAGCTAGATCTACTGTCTCTATTATATTATGACAGACCAGCTAGATCTACTGTCTCTATTATATTATGACAGACCAGCTAGATCTACTGTCTCTATTATAATATGACAGACCAGCTAGATCTACTGTCTCTATTATATTATGACAGACCAGCTAGATCTACTGTCTCTATTATATTATGACAGACCAGCTAGATCTACTGTCTCTATTATATTATGACAGACCAGCTAGATCTACTGTCTCTATTATAATATGACAGACCAGCTAGATCTACTGTCACTATTATATTATGACAGACCAGCTAGATCTACTGTCACTATTATATTATGACAGACCAGCTAGATCTACTGCCTCTTTGAGATAATGACAGACCAGCTAGATCTACTGTCTATATTATATTAAGACAGACCAGCTAGATCTACTGTCTCTATTATAATATGACAGACCAGCTAGATCTACTGTCTCTTTTACATTATGACAGACCAGCTAGATCTACTGTCTCTATTATATTATGACAGACCAGATAGATATACTGTCTCTATTATAATACGACAGACCAGCTCGATCTTCTGGCTCTATTATATCATGACAGACCAGCTAGATCTACTGTCTCTATTATAATATGACAGACCAGCTAGATCTACTGTAACTATTATATTATGACAGACCAGCTAGATCTACTGTCTCTATTATATTATGACAGACCAGCTAGATCTACTGTCTCTATTATATTATGACAGACCAGCTAGATCTACTGTCTCTATTATATTATGACAGACCAGCTAGATCTACTGTCTCTATTATATTATGACAGACCAGCTAGATCTACTGTCTCTATTATATTATGACAGACCAGCTAGATCTACTGTCTCTATTATATTATGACAGACCAGCTAGATCTACTGTCTCTATTATAATATAACAGACCAGCTAGATCTACTGTCTCTATTATATTATGACAGACCAGCTAGATCTACTGTCTCTATTATATTATGACAGACCAGCTAGATCTACTGTAACTATTACATTATGACAGACCAGCTCGATTCACTGCCTCTTTTATATTATGACAGACCAGCTCGATCTACTGTAACTATTATATTATGACAGACCAGCTAGATCTACTGTCTCTATTATATTATGACAGACCAGCTAGATCTACTGTCTCTATTACATTATGACAGACCAGCTAGATCTACTGTCTCTATTATAATATGACAGACCAGCTCGATCTTCTGTCTCTATTATATCACGACAGACCAGCTAGATCTACAGTCTCTATTATATTATGACAGACCAGCTAGATCTACTGTCTCTATTATATTATGACAGACCAGATAGATATACTGTCTCTATTATAATATGACAGACCAGCTCGATCTTCTGTCTCTATTATATTATGACAGACCAGCTATATCTACTGTCTCTATTATATTATGACAGACAACTAGATCTACTGTCTCTATTATAACATGACAGACCAGCTAGATCTACTGTCTCTATTATAATATGACAGACCAGCTCGATCCTCTGTCTCTATTATATTATGACAGACCAGCTAGATCTACTGTCTCTATTATATTATGACAGACCAGCTAGATCTACTGTCTCTATTATATTATGACAGACCAGCTAGATCTACTGTCTCTATTACATTATGACAGACCAGCTAGATCTACTGTCTCTATTATAATATGACAGACCAGCTCGATCTTCTGTCTCTATTATATCACGACAGACCAGCTAGATCTACAGTCTCTATTATATTATGACAGACCAGCTAGATCTACTGTCTCTTTTATATTATGACAGACCAGCTAGATCTACTGTCTCTATTATAATATGACAGACCAGCTAGATCTACTGTCTCTATTATAATATGACAGACCAGCTAGATCTACTGTCTCTATTATAATATGACAGACCAGCTAGATCTACTGTCTCTATTATATTATGACAGACCAGCTAGATCTACTGTCTCTATTATATTATGACAGACCAGCTAGATCTACTGTCTCTATTATATTATGACAGACCAGCTAGATCTACTGTCTCTATTATATTATGACAGACCAGCTAGATCTACTGTCTCTATTATATTATGACAGACCAGCTAGATCTACTGTCTCTATTATATTATGACAGACCAGCTAGATCTACTGCCTCTATTATATTATGACAGACCAGCTAGATCTACTGTCTCTATTATATTATGACAGACCAGCTAGATCTACTGTCTCTATTATATTATGACAGACCAGCTAGATCTACTGTCTCTATTATATTATGACAGACCAGCTAGATCTACTGTCTCTATTATATTATGACAGACCAGCTAGATATACTGTCTCTATTATATTATGACAGACCAGCTAGATCTACTGTCTCTATTATATTATGACAGACCAGCTAGATCTACTGTCTCTATTATATTATGACAGACCAGCTAGATCTACTGTCTATTATATTATGACAGACCAGCTAGATCACTGTCTCTATTATATTATGACAGACCAGCTAGATCTACTGTCTCTATTATATTATGACAGACCAGCTAGATCTACTGTCTCTATTATATTATGACAGACCAGCTAGATCTACTGTCTCTATTATATTATGACAGACCAGCTAGATCTACTGTCTCTATTATAATATGACAGACCAGCTAGATCTTCTGTCTCTATTATATTATGACAGACCAGCTAGATCTACTGTCTCTATTATATTATGACAGACCAGCTAGATCTACTGTCTCTATTATATTATGACAGACCAGATAGATATACTGTCTCTATTATATTATGACAGACCAGCTAGATCTACTGTCTCTATTATATTATGACAGACCAGCTAGATCTACTGTCTCTATTATATTATGACAGACCAGCTAGATCTACTGTCTCTATTATATTATGACAGACCAGCTAGATCTACTGTCTCTATTATATTATGACAGACCAGCTAGATCTACTGTCTCTATTATATTATGACAGACCAGCTAGATCTACTGTCTCTATTATATTATGACAGACCAGCTAGATCTACTGTCTCTATTATATTATGACAGACCAGCTAGATCTACTGTCTCTATTATAATATGACAGACCAGCTAGATCTCTGTCTCTATTATATATGACAGACCAGCTAGATCTACTGTCTCTATTATATTATGACAGACCAGCTAGATCTACTGTCTCTATTATATTATGACAGACCAGCTAGATCTACTGTCTCTATTATATTATGACAGACCAGCTAGATCTACTGTCTCTATTATATTATGACAGACCAGCTAGATCTACTGTCTCTATTATATTATGACAGACCATCTAGATCTACTGTCTCTATTACATTATGGCAGACCAGCTAGATCTACTGACTATTTTATATTATGACAGACCAGCTAGATCTACTGTATCTATTAGAACATGACAGACCAGCTAGATCTTCTGTCTCTATTATATTATGACAGACCAGCTAGATCTACTGTCTCTATTATATTATGACAGACCAGCTAGATCTACTGCCTCTTTTATATTTTGACAGACCAGCTAGATCTACTGTCTCCATTATATTATGACAGACCAGCTAGATCTACTGTCTCTATTATAATATGACAGACCAGCTAGATCTACTGTCTCTATTATATCATGACAGACCAGCTAGATCTACTGTCTCAATAACATTATGACAGACCAGCTAGATCTACTGTCTCTTTTATATTATGACAGACCAGCTAGATCTACTGTCTCTATTATATTATGACAGACCAGCTAGATCTACTGTCTCTATTATATTATGACAGACCAGCTAGATCTACTGTCTCTATTATATTATGACAGACCAGCTAGATCTACTGTCTCTATTATATTATGACAGACCAGCTAGATCTACTGTCTCTATTATATTATGACAGACCAGCTAGATCTACTGTCTCTATTATATTATGACAGACCAGCTAGATCTACTGTCTCTATTATATTATGACAGACCAGCTAGATCTACTGTCTCTATTATATTATGACAGACCAGCTAGATCTACTGTCTCTTTTATATTATGACAGACCAGCTAGATCTACTGTCTCTATTATATTATGACAGACCAGCTAGATCTACTGTCTCTATTATATTATGACAGACCAGCTAGATCTACTGTCTCTATTATATTATGACAGACCAGCTAGATCTACTGTCTCTATTATAATATGACAGACCAGCTAGATCTACTGTCTCTATTATATTATGACAGACCAGCTAGATCTACTGTCTCTATTACATTATGACAGACCAGCTAGATCTACTGTAACTATTATATTATGACAGACCAGCTAGATCTACTGTCTCTATTATATTATGGCAGACCAGCTAGATATACTGTCTCTATTATATTATGACAGACCAGCTAGATCTACTGTCTCTATTATATTATGACAGACCAGCTAGATCTACTGTCTCTATTATATTATGACAGACCAGCTAGATCTACTGTCTCTATTATAATATGACAGACCAGCTAGATCTTCTGTCTCTATTATATTATGACAGACCAGCTAGATCTACTGTCTCTATTATATTATGACAGACCAGCTAGATCTACTGTCTCTATTATATTATGACAGACCAGCTAGATCTACTGTCTCTATTATAATATGACAGACCAGCTAGATCTTCTGTCTCTATTATATTATGACAGACCAGCTAGATCTACTGTCTCTATTATATTATGACAGACCAGCTAGATCTACTGTCTCTATTATATTATGACAGACCAGCTAGATCTACTGTCTCTATTATAATATGACAGACCAGCTAGATCTCTGTCTCTATTATATTATGACAGACCAGCTAGATCTACTGTCTCTATTATATTATGACAGACCAGCTAGATCTACTGTCTCTATTATATTATGACAGACCAGCTAGATCTACTGTCTCTATATTATGACAGACCAGCTAGATCTACTGTCTCTATTATATTATGACAGACCAGCTAGATCTTCTGTCTCTATTACATCATGACAGACCAGCTAGATCTACAGTCTCTATTATATTATGACAGACCAGCTAGATCTACTGCCTCTTTTATATTATGACAGACCAGCTAGATCTACTGTCTCTATTATATTATGACAGACCAGCTAGATCTACTGTCACTATTATATTATGACAGACCAGCTAGATCTACTGCCTCTTTTATATTATGACAGACCAGCTAGATCTACTGTCTCTATTATATTATGACAGACCAGCTAGATCTACTGTAACTATTATATTATGACAGACCAGCTAGATCTACTGTCTCTATTAGATTATGACAGACCAGCTAGATCTACTGTAACTATTACATTATGACAGACCAGCTAGATCTACTGTCTCTATTACATTATGACAGACCAGCTCGATTCACTGCCTCTTTTATATTATGACAGACCAGCTAGATCTACTGTCTCTATTATAATATGACAGACCAGCTAGATCTTCTGTCTCTATTATATTATGACAGACCAGCTAGATCTACTGTCTCTATTATATTATGACAGACCAGCTAGATCTACTGTCTCTATTATATTATGACAGACCAGATAGATATACTGTCTCTATTATAATATGACAGACCAGCTCGATCTTCTGTCTCTATTATATTATGACAGACCAGCTAGATCTACTGTCTCTATTATATTATGACAGACCAGCTAGATCTACTGTCTCTATTATATTATGACAGACCAGCTAGATCTACTGTCTCTATTATATTATGACAGACCAGCTAGATCTACTGTCTCTATTATATTATGACAGACCAGCTAGATCTACTGTCTCTATTATATTATGACAGACCAGCTAGATCTACTGCCTTTTTTATATTATGACAGACCAGCTAGATCTACTGTCTCTATTATATTATGACAGACCAGCTAGATCTACTGTCTCTATTATATTATGACAGACCAGCTAGATCTACTGTCTCTATTATATTATGACAGACCAGCTAGATCTACTGTCTCTATTATATTATGACAGACCAGCTAGATCTACTGTCTCTATTATATTATGACAGACCAGCTAGATCTACTGTCTCTATTATATTATGACAGACCAGCTAGATCTACTGTCTCTATTATATTATGACAGACCAGCTAGATCTACTGTCTCTATTATATTATGACAGACCAGCTAGATCTACTGTCTCTATTATATTATGACAGACCAGCTAGATCTACTGTCTCTATTATATTATGACAGACCAGCTAGATCTACTGTCTCTATTATATTATGACAGACCAGCTAGATCTACTGTCTCTATTATAATATGACAGACCAGCTAGATCTACTGTCTCTATTATATTATGACAGACCAGCTAGATCTACTGTCTCTATTATATTATGACAGACCAGCTAGATCTACTGTCTCTTTATATTATGACAGACCAGCTAGATCTACTGTCTCTATTATATTATGACAGACCAGCTAGATCTACTGTCTCTATTATAATATGACAGACCAGCTAGATCTACTGTCTCTATTATATTATGACAGACCAGCTAGATCTACTGTCTCTATTATATTATGACAGACCAGCTAGATCTACTGTCTCTATTATATTATGACAGACCAGCTAGATCTACTGTCTCTATTATAATATGACAGACCAGCTAGATCTACTGTCTCTATTATATTATGACAGACCAGCTAGATCTACTGTCTCTATTATATTATGACAGACCAGCTAGATCTACTGTCTCTATTATATTATGACAGACCAGCTAGATCTACTGTCTCTATTATATTATGACAGACCAGCTAGATCTACTGTCTCTTTATATTATGACAGACCAGCTAGATCTACTGTCTCTATTATATTATGACAGACCAGCTAGATCTACTGTCTCTATTATATTATGACAGACCAGCTAGATCTACTGTCTCTATTATATTATGACAGACCAGCTAGATCTACTGTCTCTATTATAATATGACAGACCAGCTAGATCTACTGTCTCTATTATATTATGACAGACCAGCTAGATCTACTGCCTCTTTGATATTATGACAGACCAGCTAGATCTACTGTCTCTATTATATTATGACAGACCAGCTAGATCTACTGTCTCTATTATATTATGACAGACCAGCTAGATCTACTGTCTCTATTATATTATGACAGACCAGCTAGATCTACTGTCTCTATTATATTATGACAGACCAGCTAGATCTACTGTCTCTATTATATTATGACAGACCAGCTAGATCTACTGTCTCTATTATAATATGACAGACCAGCTAGATCTTCTGTCTCTATTATATTATGACAGACCAGCTAGATCTACTGTCTCTATTATATTATGACAGACCAGCTAGATCTACTGTCTCTATTATATTATGACAGACCAGCTAGATCTACTGTCTCTATTATAATATGACAGACCAGCTAGATCTTCTGTCTCTATTATATTATGACAGACCAGCTAGATCTACTGTCTCTATTATATTATGACAGACCAGCTAGATCTACTGTCTCTATTATATTATGACAGACCAGCTAGATCTACTGTCTCTATTATAATATGACAGACCAGCTAGATCTACTGTCTCTATTATATTATGACAGACCAGCTAGATCTACTGTCTCTATTATATTATGACAGACCAGCTAGATCTACTGTCTCTATTATATTATGACAGACCAGCTAGATCTACTGTCTCTATTATATTATGACAGACCAGCTAGATCTACTGTAACTATTATATTATGACAGACCAGCTAGATCTACTGTCTCTATTATATTATGACAGACCAGCTAGATCTACTGTCTCTATTATATTATGACAGACCAGCTAGATCTACTGTCTCTATTATATTATGACAGACCAGCTAGATCTACTGTCTCTATTATATTATGACAGACCAGCTAGATCTACTGTCTCTATTATATTATGACAGACCAGCTAGATCTACTGTCTCTATTATATTATGACAGACCAGCTAGATCTACTGTCTCTATTATATTATGACAGACCAGCTAGATCTACTGTCTCTATTATATTATGACAGACCAGCTAGATCTACTGTCTCTATTATAATATGACAGACCAGCTAGATCTACTGTCTCTATTATATTATGACAGACCAGCTAGATCTACTGTCTCTATTATATTATGACAGACCAGCTAGATCTACTGTCTCTTTTATATTATGACAGACCAGCTAGATCTACTGTCTCTATTATATTATGACAGACCAGCTAGATCTACTGTCTCTATTATATTATGACAGACCAGCTAGATCTACTGTCTCTATTATATTATGACAGACCAGCTAGATCTACTGTCTCTATTATATTATGACAGACCAGCTAGATCTACTGTCTCTATTATATTATGACAGACCAGCTAGATCTACTGTCTCTATTATAATATGACAGACCAGCTAGATCTTCTGTCTCTATTATATATGACAGACCAGCTAGATCTACTGTCTCTATTATATTATGACAGACCAGCTAGATCTACTGTCTCTATTATATTATGACAGACCAGCTAGATCTACTGTCTCTATTATATTATGACAGACCAGCTAGATCTACTGTCTCTATTATATTATGACAGACCAGCTAGATCTACTGTCTCTATTATATTATGACAGACCAGCTAGATCTACTGTCTCTATTATATTATGACAGACCAGCTAGATCTACTGTCTCTATTATATTATGACAGACCAGCTAGATCTACTGTCTCTATTATATATAACAGACCAGCTAGATCTACTGTCTCTATTATATTATGACAGACCAGCTAGATCTACTGTCTCTTTTATATTATGACAGACCAGCTAGATCTACTGTCTCTATTATATTATGACAGACCAGCTAGATCTACTGTCTCTATTATATTATGACAGACCAGCTAGATCTACTGTCTCTATTATATTATGACAGACCAGCTAGATCTACTGTCTCTATTATATTATGACAGACCAGCTAGATCTACTGTCTCTATTATATTATGACAGACCAGCTAGATCTACTGTCTCTATTATAATATGACAGACCAGCTAGATCTTCTGTCTCTATTATATTATGACAGACCAGCTAGATCTACTGTCTCTATTACATTATGACAGACCAGCTAGATCTACTGTCTCTATTATATTATGACAGACCAGCTAGATCTACTGTCTCTATTATAATATGACAGACCAGCTCGATCTTCTGTCTCTATTATATTATGACAGACCAGCTAGATCTACTGTCTCTATTATATTATGACAGACCAGCTAGATCTACTGTCTCTATTATATTATGACAGACCAGCTAGATCTACTGTCTCTATTATAATATGACAGACCAGCTCGATCTTCTGTCTCTATTATATTATGACAGACCAGCTAGATCTACTGTCTCTATTATATTATGACAGACCAGCTAGATCTACTGTCTCTATTATATTATGACAGACCAGCTAGATCTACTGTCTCTATTATATTATGACAGACCAGCTAGATCTACTGTCTCTATTATATTATGACAGACCAGCTAGATCTTCTGTCTCTATTATATCATGACAGACCAGCTAGATCTACTGTCTCTATTATATTATGACAGACCAGCTAGATCTACTGCCTCTTTTATATTATGACAGACCAGCTAGATCTACTGTCTCTATTATATTATGACAGACCAGCTAGATCTACTGTCTCTATTATATTATGACAGACCAGCTAGATCTACTGTCTCTATTATATTATGACAGACCAGCTAGATCTACTGTCTCTTTATATTATGACAGACCAGCTAGATCTACTGTCTCTATTATATTATGACAGACCAGCTAGATCTACTGTCTCTATTATATTATGGCAGACCAGCTCGATCTACTGTAACTATTACATTATGACAGACCAGCTAGATCTACTGTCTCTATTATATTATGACAGACCAGCTAGATCTACTGTCTCTATTATATTATGGCAGACCAGCTAGATCTACTGTCTCTATTATATTATGACAGACCAGCTAGATCTACTGTCTCTATTATATTATGACAGACCAGCTAGATCTACTGTCTCTATTATATTATGACAGACCAGCTAGATCTACTGTCTCTATTATATTATGACAGACCAGCTAGATCTACTGTCTCTATTATATTATGACAGACCAGCTAGATCTACTGTCTCTATTATATTATGACAGACCAGCTAGATCTACTGTCTCTATTATATTATGACAGACCAGCTAGATCTACTGTCTCTATTATATTATGACAGACCAGCTAGATCTACTGTCTCTATTATATTATGACAGACCAGCTAGATCTACTGTCTCTATTATATTATGACAGACCAGCTAGATCTACTGACTCTATTATATTATGACAGACCAGCTAGATCTACTGTCTCTATTATATTATGACAGACCAGCTAGATCTACTGTCTCTATTATATTATGACAGACCAGCTAGATCTACTGTCTCTATTATATTATGACAGACCAGCTAGATCTACTGTCTCTATTATATTATGACAGACCAGCTAGATCTACTGTCTCTTTTACATTATGACAGACCAGCTAGATCTACTGTCTCTATTATATTATGACAGACCAGATAGATATACTGTCTCTATTATAATATGACAGACCAGCTCGATCTTCTGTCTCTATTATATTATGACAGACCAGCTAGATCTACTGTCTCTATTATATTATGACAGACCAGCTAGATCTACTGTCTCTATTATATTATGACAGACCAGCTAGATCTACTGTCTCTATTATATTATGACAGACCAGCTAGATCTACTGCCTCTTTTATATTATGACAGACCAGCTAGATCTACTGTCTCTATTATATTATGACAGACCAGCTAGATCTACTGTCTCTATTATATTATGACAGACCAGCTAGATCTACTGTCTCTATTATATTATGACAGACCAGCTAGATATACTGTCTCTATTATAATATAACAGACCAGCTAGATCTACTGTCTCTATTATAATATGACAGACCAGCTAGATCTACTGCCTCTTTGATTTTATGACAGACCAGCTAGATCTACTGTAACTATTACATTATGACAGACCAGCTAGATCTACTGTCTCCATTATATTATGACAGACCAGCTAGATCTACTGTAACTATTATATTTTGGCAGACCAGCTAGATCTACTGTCTCAATTACATTATGACAGACCAGCTAGATCTACTGTCTCTATTATATTATGACAGACCAGCTAGATCTACTGTCTCTATTATAATATGACAGACCAGCTCGATCTTCTGTCTCTATTATATTATGACAGACCAGCTAGATCTACTGTCTCTATTATATTATGACAGACCAGCTAGATCTACTGTCTCTATTATATTATGACAGACCAGCTAGATCTACTGTCTCTATTATATTATGACAGACCAGCTAGATCTTCTGTCTCTATTATATTATGACAGACCAGCTAGATCTACTGTCTCTATTATATTATGACAGACCAGCTAGATCTACTGTCTCTATTATATTATGACAGACCAGCTAGATCTACTGTCTCTATTATAATATGACAGACCAGCTCGATCTTCTGTCTCTATTATATTATGACAGACCAGCTAGATCTACTGTCTCTATTATATTATGACAGACCAGCTAGATCTACTGTCTCTATTATATTATGACAGACCAGCTAGATCTACTGTCTCTATTATATTATGACAGACCAGCTAGATCTACTGTCTCTATTATAATATGACAGACCAGCTCGATCTTCTGTCTCTATTATATCATGACAGACCAGCTAGATCTACAGTCTCTATTATATTATGACAGACCAGCTAGATCTACTGCCTCTTTTATATTATGACAGACCAGCTAGATCTACTGTCTCTATTATATTATGACAGACCAGCTAGATCTACTGTCTCTATTATAATATAACAGACCAGCTAGATCTACTGTCTCTATTATAATATGACAGACCAGCTAGATCTACTGCCTCTTTGATATTATGACAGACCAGCTAGATCTACTGTCTCTATTATATTATGACAGACCAGCTAGATCTACTGCCTCTTTTATATTATGACAGACCAGCTAGATCTGCTGTCTCTATTATATTATGACAGACCAGCTAGATCTACTGTCTCTATTATATTATGACAGACCAGCTAGATCTACTGTCTCTATTATATTATGACAGACCAGCTAGATCTACTGTCTCTATTATAATATGACAGACCAGCTAGATCTACTGTCTCTATTATATATGACAGACCAGCTAGATCTACTGTCTCTATTATATTATGACAGACCAGCTAGATCTACTGTCTCTATTATATTATGACAGACCAGATAGATCTACTGTCTCTATTATAATATGACAGACCAGCTAGATCTTCTGTCTCTATTATATTATGACAGACCAGCTATATCTACTGTCTCTATTATATTATGACAGACCAGCTAGATCTACTGTCTCTATTATATTATGACAGACCAGCTAGATCTACTGTCTCTATTATATTATGACAGACCAGCTAGATCTACTGTCTCTATTATATTATGACGACAGACCAGCTAGATCTACTGTCTCTATTATATTATGACAGACCAGCTAGATCTACTGTCTCTATTATATTATGACAGACCAGCTAGATCTACTGTCTCTATTATATTATGACAGACCAGCTAGATCTACTGTCTCTATTATATTATGACAGACCAGCTAGATCTACTGTCTCTATTATAATATGACAGACCAGCTAGATCTACTGTCTCTTTATATTATGACAGACCAGCTAGATCTACTGTCTCTATTATATTATGACAGACCAGCTAGATCTACTGTCTCTATTATAATATGACAGACCAGCTAGATCTACTGTCTCTATTATATTATGACAGACCAGCTAGATCTACTGTCTCTATTATATTATGACAGACCAGCTAGATCTACTGTCTCTATTATATATATGACAGACCAGCTAGATCTACTGTCTCTATTATATTATGACAGACCAGCTAGATCTACTGTCTCTATTATATTATGACAGACCAGCTAGATCTTCTGTCTCTATTATATTATGACAGACCAGCTAGATCTACTGTCTCTATTATATTATGACAGACCAGCTAGATCTACAGTCTCTTTATATTATGACAGACCAGCTAGATCTACTGTCTCTATTATATTATGACAGACCAGCTAGATCTACTGTCTCTATTATATTATGACAGACCAGCTAGATCTTCTGTCTCTATTATATTATGACAGACCAGCTAGATCTACTGTCTCTATTATATTATGACAGACCAGCTAGATCTACTGTCTCTATTGTATTATGACAGACCAGCTAGATCTACTGTCTCTATTGTATTATGACAGACCAGCTTGATCTACTGTCTCTATTATATTATGACAGACCAGCTAGATCTACTGTCTCTATTGTATTATGACAGACCAGCTAGATCTACTCTCTCTATTATATTATGACAGACCAGCTAGATCTACTGTGTCTATTATATTATGACAGACCAGCTAGATCTACTGTCTCTATTATAATATGACAGACCAGCTAGATCTACTGTCTCTATTATAATATGACAGACCAGCTAGATCTACTGTGTCTATTATATTATGACAGACCAGCTAGATCTTCTGTCTATTATATTATGACAGACCAGCTAGATTCACTGCCTCTATTATATTATGACAGACCAGCTCGATCTACTGTAACTATTACATTATGACAGACCAGCTAGATCTATTGCCTCTTTTATATTATGGCAGACCAGCTTGAACTTCTGTCTCTATTATATTATGACAGACCAGCTAGATCTACTGTCTCTATTATATTATGACAGACCAGCTAGATCTACTGTAACTATTATATTATGACAGACCAGCTAGATCTACTGTCTCCATTATATTATGACAGACCAGCTAGATCTACTGTCTCCATTATATTATGACAGACCAGCTAGATCTACTGTAACTATTATATTATGACAGACCAGCTAGATCTACTGTCTCCATTATATTATGACAGACCAGCTAGATCTACTGTCTCTATTATATTATGACAGACCAGCTAGATCTACTGTCTCTATTATATTATGACAGACCAGCTAGATCTACTGTCTCTATTATATTATGACAGACCAGCTAGATCTACTGTCTCTATTATATTATGACAGACCAGCTAGATCTACTGTCTCTTTTATATTATGACAGACCAGCTAGATCTACTGTCTCTATTATATTATGACAGACCAGCTAGATCTACTGTCTCTATTATAATATGACAGACCAGCTCGATCTTCTGTCTCTATTATATTATGACAGACCAGCTAGATCTACTGTCTCTATTATATTATGACAGACCAGCTAGATCTACTGTCTCTATTATATTATGACAGACCAGCTAGATCTACTGCCTCTTTGATATTATGACAGACCAGCTAGATCTACTGTCTCTATTATATTATGACAGACCAGCTAGATCTACTGTCTCTATTATATTATGACAGACCAGCTAGATCTACTGTCTCTATTATATTATGACAGACCAGCTAGATCTACTGTCTCTTTTACATTATGACAGACCAGCTAGATCTACTGTCTCTATTATATTATGACAGACCAGATAGATATACTGTCTCTATTATAATATGACAGACCAGCTCGATCTTCTGGCTCTATTATATCATGACAGACCAGCTAGATCTACTGTCTCTATTATATTATGACAGACCAGCTAGATCTACTGTCTCTATTATATTATGACAGACCAGCTAGATCTACTGTCTCTATTATATTATGACAGACCAGCTAGATCTACTGTCTCTATTATATTATGACAGACCAGCTAGATCTACTGTCTCTATTATATTATGACAGACCAGCTAGATCTACTGTCTCCATTATATTATGACAGACCAGCTAGATCTACTGTCTCTATTATAATATGACAGACCAGCTAGATCTACTGTCTCCATTATATTATGACAGACCAGCTAGATCTACTGTCTCTATTATAATATGGCAGACCAGCTAGATCTACTGTCTCTATTATAATATGGCAGACCAGCTAGATCTACTGTCTCTATTATATTATGACAGACCAGCTAGATCTACTGTCTCTATTATATTATGACAGACCAGCTAGATCTACTGACTCTTTTACATTATGACAGACCAGCTAGATCTACTGTCTCTATTATATTATGACAGACCAGCTAGATCTTCTGTCTCCATTATATTATGACAGACCAGCTAGATCTACTGTCACTATTATATTATGACAGACCAGCTAGATCTACTGCCTCTTTTATATTATGACAGACCAGCTAGATCTTCTGTCTCCATTATATTATGACAGACCAGCTAGATCTACTGTCTCTATTATATTATGACAGACCAGCTAGATCTACTGTCTCTATTATATTATGACAGACCAGCTAGATCTACTGTCTCTTTTACATTATGACAGACCAGCTAGATCTACTGTCTCTATTATATTATGACAGACCAGCTAGATCTACTGTCTCTATTATAATATGACAGACCAGCTCGATCTTCTGTCTCTATTATATTATGACAGACCAGCTAGATCTACTGTCTCTATTATATTATGACAGACCAGCTAGATCTACTGTCTCTATTATATTATGACAGACCAGCTAGATCTACTGTCTCTATTATATTATGACAGACCAGCTAGATCTACTGTCTCTATTATAATATGACAGACCAGCTAGATCTACTGTCTCTATTATATTATGACAGACCAGCTAGATCTACTGTCTCAATTACATTATGGCAGACCAGCTAGATCTACTGTCTCTATTATATTATGACAGACCAGCTAGATTTTACTATTATATTTACAGACCAGCTAGATCTACTGTCTCTTTATATTATGACAGACCAGCTAGATCTACTGTAACTATTACATTATGACAGACCAGCTCGATTCACTGCCTCTTTTATATTATGACAGACCAGCTTGGTCTACTGTCACTATTATATTATGACAGACCAGCTAGATCTATTGCCTCTTTGATATTATGACAGACCAGCTAGATCTACTGTCTCTATTATATTATGACAGACCAGCTAGATCTACTGTAACTATTACATTATGACAGACCAGCTAGATCTACTGTCTCTATTATATTATGACAGACCAGCTAGATCTACTGTCTCTATTATATTATGACAGACCAGCTAGATCTACTGTCTCTATTATATTATGACAGACCAGCTAGATCTACTGTCTCTATTATATTATGACAGACCAGCTAGATCTACTGTCTCTATTATATTATGACAGACCAGCTAGATCTACTGTCTCTATTATATTATGACAGACCAGCTAGATCTTCTTAGTCCATTATATTATGACAGATCAGCTAGATCTACTGTCTCTATTATAATATGACAGACCAGCTAGATCTACTGTCTCTATTAGATTATGACAGACCAGCTAGATCTACTGTCTCTATTATATTATGACAGACCAGCTAGATCTACTGTCTCTATTATATTATGACAGACCAGCTAGATCTACTGTCTCTATTATATTATGACAGACCAGCTAGATCTACTGTCTCTATTATATTATGACAGACCAGCTAGATCTACTGTCTCTATTATATTATGACAGACCAGCTAGATCTACTGTCTCTATTATATTATGACAGACCAGCTAGATCTACTGACTATTTTATATTATGACAGACCAGCTAGATCTACTGTCTCTATTATAATATGACAGACCAACTAGATCTACTATCTCTATTATATTATGACAGACCAGCTAGATCTACTGTCTCTTTTATATTATGACAGACCAGCTAGATCTACTGTCTCTATTATATTATGACAGACCAGCTAGATCTACTGTCTCTATTATTTTATATTATGACAGACCAGCTAGATCTACTGTCTCTTTTATATTATTATATTATGACAGACCAGCTAGATCTACTGCCTCTTTATATTATGACAGACCAGCTAGATCTACTGTCTCTATTATATTATGACAGACCAGCTAGATCTACTGTCTCTATTATATTATGACAGACCAGCTAGATCTACTGTCTCTTTTATATTATGACAGACCAGCTAGATCTACTGTCTCCATTATATTATGACAGACCAGCTAGATCTACTGTCTCTATTATATTATGACAGACCAGCTAGATCTACTGTCTCTATTACATTATGACAGACCAGCTAGATCTACTGTCTCTTTTACATTATGACAGACCAGCTAGATCTACTGTCTCCATTATATTATGACAGACCAGCTAGATCTACTGTCTCTATTATATTATGACAGACCAGCTAGATCTACTGTCTCTATTATATTATGACAGACCAGCTAGATCTACTGTCTCCATTATATTATGACAGACCAGCTAGATCTACTGTCTCTTTTACATTATGACAGACCAGCTAGATCTACTGTCTCTATTATATTATGACAGACCAGCTAGATCTACTGTCTCTATTATATTATGACAGACCAGCTAGATCTACTGCCTCTTTTATATTATGACAGACCAGCTAGATCTACTGTCTCTATTATATTATGACAGACCAGCTAGATCTACTGTCTCTATTATATTATGACAGACCAGCTAGATCTACTGTCTCTATTATATTATGACAGACCAGCTAGATCTACTGTCTCTATTATATTATGACAGACCAGCTAGATCTACTGTCTCTATTATATTATGACAGACCAGCTAGATCTACTGTCTCTATTATATTATGACAGACCAGCTAGATCTACTGTCTCTATTATATTATGACAGACCAGCTAGATCTACTGTCTCATTATATTATGACAGACCAGCTAGATCTACTGTCTCTATTATATTATGACAGACCAGCTAGATCTACTGTCTCTATTATATTATGACAGACCAGCTAGATCTACTGTCTCTATTATATTATGACAGACCAGCTAGATCTACTGTCTCTATTATATTATGACAGACCAGCTAGATCTACTGTCTCTATTATATTATGACAGACCAGCTAGATCTACTGTCTCTATTATATTATGACAGACCAGCTAGATCTTACTGTCTCTATTATATTATGACAGACCAGCTAGATCTACTGTCTCTATTATATTATGACAGACCAGCTAGATCTACTGTCTCTTTTATATTATGACAGACCAGCTAGATCTACTGTCTCTTTATATTATGACAGACCAGCTAGATCTACTGTCTCTATTATATTATGACAGACCAGCTAGATCTACTGTCTCTATTATATTATGACAGACCAGCTAGATCTACTGTCTCTATTATATTATGACAGACCAGCTAGATCTACTGTCTCTATTATATTATGACAGACCAGCTAGATCTACTGTCTCTATTATATTATGACAGACCAGCTAGATCTACTGTCTCTATTATATTATGACAGACCAGCTAGATCTACTGTCTCTATTATATTATGACAGACCAGCTAGATCTACTGTCTCTATTATATTATGACAGACCAGCTAGATCTACTGTCTCTATTATATTATGACAGACCAGCTAGATCTACTGTCTCTATTATATTATGACAGACCAGCTAGATCTACTGTCTCTATTATATTATGACAGACCAGCTAGATCTACTGTCTCTATTATATTATGACAGACCAGCTAGATCTACTGTCTCTATTATATTATGACAGACCAGCTAGATCTACTGTCTCTATTATAATTATGACAGACCAGCTAGATCTACTGTCTCTATTATATTATGACAGACCAGCTAGATCTACTGTCTCTATTATATTATGACAGACCAGCTAGATCTACTGTCTCTATTATATTATGACAGACCAGCTAGATCTACTGTCTCTATTATATTATGACAGACCAGCTAGATCTACTGTCTCTATTATATTATGACAGACCAGCTAGATCTACTGTCTCTATTATATTATGACAGACCAGCTAGATCTACTGTCTCTATTATATTATGACAGACCAGCTAGATCTACTGTCTCTATTATATTATGACAGACCAGCTAGATCTACTGTCTCTATTATATTATGACAGACCAGCTAGATCTACTGTCTCTATTATATTATGACAGACCAGCTAGATCTACTGTCTCTATTATATTATGACAGACCAGCTAGATCTACTGTCTCTATTATATTATGACAGACCAGCTAGATCTACTGTCTCTATTATATTATGACAGACCAGCTAGATCTACTGTCTCTATTATATTATGACAGACCAGCTAGATCTACTGTCTCTATTATATTATGACAGACCAGCTAGATCTACTGTCTCTATTATATTATGACAGACCAGCTAGATCTACTGTCTCTATTATATTATGACAGACCAGCTAGATCTACTGTCTCTATTATATTATGACAGACCAGCTAGATCTACTGTCTCTATTATATTATGACAGACCAGCTAGATCTACTGTCTCTATTATATTATGACAGACCAGCTAGATCTACTGTCTCTATTATATTATGACAGACCAGCTAGATCTACTGTCTCTTTATATTATGACAGACCAGCTAGATCTACTGTCTCTTTTATATTATGACAGACCAGCTAGATCTACTGTCTCTATTATATTATGACAGACCAGCTAGATCTACTGTCTCTATTATATTATGACAGACCAGCTAGATCTACTGTCTCTATTATATTATGACAGACCAGCTAGATCTACTGTCTCTATTATATTATGACAGACCAGCTAGATCTACTGTCTCTATTATATTATGACAGACCAGCTAGATCTACTGTCTCTATTATAATATGACAGACCAGCTAGATCTACTGTCTCTATTATATTATGACAGACCAGCTAGATCTACTGTCTCTATTATATTATGACAGACCAGCTAGATCTACTGTCTCTATTATATTATGACAGACCAGCTAGATCTACTGTCTCTATTATATTATGACAGACCAGCTAGATCTACTGTCTCTATTATATTATGACAGACCAGCTAGATCTACTGTCTCTATTATATTATGACAGACCAGCTAGATCTACTGTCTCTATTATATTATGACAGACCAGCTAGATCTACTGTCTCTATTATATTATGACAGACCAGCTAGATCTACTGTCTCTATTATATTATGACAGACCAGCTAGATCTACTGTCTCTATTATATTATGACAGACCAGCTAGATCTACTGTCTCTATTATATTATGACAGACCAGCTAGATCTACTGTCTCTATTATATTATGACAGACCAGCTAGATCTACTGTCTCTATTATATTATGACAGACCAGCTAGATCTACTGTCTCTATTATATTATGACAGACCAGCTAGATCTACTGTCTCTATTATATTATGACAGACCAGCTAGATCTACTGTCTCTATTACATTATGACAGACCAGCTAGATCTACTGTCTCTATTATATTATGACAGACCAGCTAGATCTACTGTCTCTATTATATTATGACAGACCAGCTAGATCTACTGTCTCTATTATATTATGACAGACCAGCTAGATCTACTGTCTCTATTATATTATGACAGACCAGCTAGATCTACTGTCTCAATTACATTATGGCAGACCAGCTAGATCTACTGTCTCTATTACATTATGACAGACCAGCTAGATCTACTGACTATTTTATATTATGACAGACCAGCTAGATCTACTGTCTCTATTATATTATGACAGACCAGCTAGATCTACTGTCTCTATTATATTATGACAGACCAGCTAGATCTACTGTCTCTTTATATTATGACAGACCAGCTAGATCTACTGTCTCTATTATATTATGACAGACCAGCTAGATCTACTGTCTATTATATTATGACAGACCAGCTAGATCTACTGTCTCTTTATATTATGACAGACCAGCTAGATCTACTGTCTCTATTATATTATGACAGACCAGCTAGATCTACTGTCTCTATTATATTATGACAGACCAGCTAGATCTACTGTCTCTATTATATTATGACAGACCAGCTAGATCTACTGTCTCTATTATATTATGACAGACCAGCTAGATCTACTGTCTCTATTATATTATGACAGACCAGCTAGATCTACTGTCTCTATTATATTATGACAGACCAGCTAGATCTACTGTCTCTATTATATTATGACAGACCAGCTAGATCTACTGTCTCTATTATATTATGACAGACCAGCTAGATCTACTGTCTCTATTATATTATGACAGACCAGCTAGATCTACTGTCTCTATTATATTATGACAGACCAGCTAGATCTACTGTCTCTATTATATTATGACAGACCAGCTAGATCTACTGTCTCTATTATATTATGACAGACCAGCTAGATCTACTGTCTCTATTATATTATGACAGACCAGCTAGATCTACTGTCTCTATTATATTATGACAGACCAGCTAGATCTACTGTCTCTATTATATTATGACAGACCAGCTAGATCTTCTGTCTCTATTATATTATGACAGACCAGCTAGATCTACTGTCTCTATTATATTATGACAGACCAGCTAGATCTACTGTCTCTATTATATTATGACAGACCAGCTAGATCTACTGTCTCTATTATATTATGACAGACCAGCTAGATCTACTGTCTCTTTTATATTATGACAGACCAGCTAGATCTACTGTCTCTATTATATTATGACAGACCAGCTAGATCTACTGTCTCTATTATATTATGACAGACCAGCTAGATCTACTGTCTCTATTATATTATGACAGACCAGCTAGATCTACTGTCTCTATTATATTATGACAGACCAGCTAGATCTACTGTCTCTATTATATTATGACAGACCAGCTAGATCTACTGTCTCTATTATATTATGACAGACCAGCTAGATCTACTGTCTCTTTATATTATGACAGACCAGCTAGATCTACTGTCTCTATTATATTATGACAGACCAGCTAGATCTACTGTCTCTTTATATTATGACAGACCAGCTAGATCTACTGTCTCTATTATATTATGACAGACCAGCTAGATCTACTGTCTCTATTATATTATGACAGACCAGCTAGATCTACTGTCTCTTTATACATTATGACAGACCAGCTAGATCTACTGTCTCTATTATATTATGACAGACCAGCTAGATCTACTGTCTCTATTACATTATGACAGACCAGCTAGATCTACTGTCTCTATTATATTATGACAGACCAGCTAGATCTACTGTCTCTTTTACATTATGACAGACCAGCTAGATCTACTGTCTCTATTATATTATGACAGACCAGCTAGATCTACTGTCTCTATTATATTTTGACAGACCAGCTAGATCTACTGTCTATTATATTATGACAGACCAGCTAGATCTACTGTCTCCATTATATTATGACAGACCAGCTAGATCTACTGTCTCTATTATATTATGACAGACCAGCTAGATTACTGTCTCTATTATATTATGACAGACCAGCTAGATCTACTGTCTCTATTATATTATGACAGACCAGCTAGATCTACTGTCTCTATTATATTATGACAGACCAGCTAGATCTACTGTCTCTATTATATTATGACAGACCAGCTAGATCTACTGTCTCTATTATATTATGACAGACCAGCTAGATCTACTGTCTCTATTATATTATGACAGACCAGCTAGATCTACTGTCTCTATTATATTATGACAGACCAGCTAGATCTACTGTCTCTATTATATTATGACAGACCAGCTAGATCTACTGTCTCTATTATATTATGACAGACCAGCTAGATCTACTGTCTCCATTATATTATGACAGACCAGCTAGATCTACTGTCTCTATTATATTATGACAGACCAGCTAGATCTACTGTCTCTATTATATTATGACAGACCAGCTAGATCTACTGTCTCTATTATATTATGACAGACCAGCTAGATCTACTGTCTCTATTATATTATGACAGACCAGCTAGATCTACTGTCTCTTTTATATTATGACAGACCAGCTAGATCTACTGTCTCTATTATATTATGACAGACCAGCTAGATCTACTGTCTCTATTATATTATGACAGACCAGCTAGATCTACTGTCTCTATTATATTATGACAGACCAGCTAGATCTACTGTCTCTATTATATTATGACAGACCAGCTAGATCTACTGCCTCTTTTATATTATGACAGACCAGCTAGATCTACTGCCTCTTTTATATTATGACAGACCAGCTAGATCTACTGTCTCTATTATATTATGACAGACCAGCTAGATCTACTGTCTCTATTATATTATGACAGACCAGCTAGATCTACTGTCTCTATTATATTATGACAGACCAGCTAGATCTACTGTCTCTATTATATTATGACAGACCAGCTAGATCTACTGTCTCTATTATATTATGACAGACCAGCTAGATCTACTGTCTCTATTATATTATGACAGACCAGCTAGATCTACTGTCTCTATTATATTATGACAGACCAGCTAGATCTACTGTCTCTATTATATTATGACAGACCAGCTAGATCTACTGTCTCTATTATATTATGACAGACCAGCTAGATCTACTGTCTCTATTATATTATGACAGACCAGCTAGATCTACTGTCTCTATTATATTATGACAGACCAGCTAGATCTACTGTCTCTATTATATTATGACAGACCAGCTAGATCTACTGTCTCTATTATATTATGACAGACCAGCTAGATCTACTGTCTCTATTATATTATGACAGACCAGCTAGATCTACTGTCTCCATTATATTATGACAGACCAGCTAGATCTACTGTCTCTATTATATTATGACAGACCAGCTAGATCTACTGTCTCTATTATATTATGACAGACCAGCTAGATCTACTGTCTCTATTATATTATGACAGACCAGCTAGATCTACTGTCTCTATTATATTATGACAGACCAGCTAGATCTACTGACTCTTTTACATTATGACAGACCAGCTAGATCTACTGTATCTATTATATTATGACAGACCAGCTAGATCTTCTGTCTCCATTATATTATGACAGACCAGCTAGATCTACTGTCTCTATTATATTATGACAGACCAGCTAGATCTACTGTCTCTTTATATTATGACAGACCAGCTAGATCTACTGTCTCTATTATATTATGACAGACCAGCTAGATCTACTGTCTCCATTATATTATGACAGACCAGCTAGATCTACTGTCTCAATAACATTATGACAGACCAGCTAGATCTACTGTCTCTTTTACATTATGACAGACCAGCTAGATCTACTGTCTCTATTATATTATGACAGACCAGCTAGATCTACTGTCTCTATTATAATATGACAGACCAGCTCGATCTTCTGTCTCTATTATATTATGACAGACCAGCTAGATCTACTGTCTCTATTATATTATGACAGACCAGCTAGATCTACTGTCTCTATTATATTATGACAGACCAGCTAGATCTACTGTCTCTATTATATTATGACAGACCAGCTAGATCTACTGTCTCTATTATAATATGACAGACCAGCTCGATCTTCTGTCTCTATTATATTATGACAGACCAGCTAGATCTACTGTCTCAATTACATTATGGCAGACCAGCTAGATCTTCTGTCTTAATTACATTATGACAGACCAGCTAGATCTACTGTCTCTTTTATATTATGACAGACCAGCTAGATCTACTGTCTCTATTATATTATGACAGACCAGCTAGATCTACTGTCTCTATTATATTATGACAGACCAGCTAGATCTACTGTCTCTTTGATATTATGACAGACCAGCTAGATCTACTGTCTCTATTATATTATGACAGACCAGCTAGATCTACTGTCTCTATTATATTATGACAGACCAGCTAGATCTACTGTCTCTATTATATTATGACAGACCAGCTAGATCTACTGTCTTATTATATTATGACAGACCAGCTAGATCTACTGTCTCTTTTATATTATGACAGACCAGCTAGATCTACTGTCTCTATTATATTATGACAGACCAGCTAGATCTCTATTATATTATGACAGACCAGCTAGATCTACTGTCTCTTTATATTATGACAGACCAGCTAGATCTACTGTCTCTATTATATTATGACAGACCAGCTAGTCTACTGTCTCTATTATATTATGACAGACCAGCTAGATCTACTGTCTCTATTATATTATGACAGACCAGCTAGATCTACTGTCTCTATTATATTATGACAGACCAGCTAGATCTACTGTCTCTATTATATTATGACAGACCAGCTAGATCTACTGTCTCTATTACATTATGGCAGACCAGCTAGATATACTGTCTCTATTATATTATGACAGACCAGCTAGATCTACTGTCTCTATTATATTATGACAGACCAGCTAGATATACTGTCTCTATTATATTATGACAGACCAGCTAGATATACTGTCTCTATTATATTTTGACAGACCAGCTAGATCTTCTTAGTCCATTCTATTATGACAGATCAGCTAGATCTACTGTCACTATTATAATATGACAGACCAGCTAGATCTACTGTCTCTATTACATTATGACAGACCAGCTAGATCTACTGTCTCTATTATATTATGACAGACCAGCTAGATCTACTGTCTCTATTATAATATGACAGACCAGCTCAATCTTCTGTCTCTATTATATTATGACAGACCAGCTAGATCTACTGTCTCTATTATATTATGACAGACCAGCTAGATCTACTGTCTCTATTATATTATGACAGACCAGCTAGATCTACTGTCTCTATTACATTATGACAGACCAGCTAGATCTACTGTCTCTTTTATATTATGACAGACCAGCTAGATCTACTGTCTCTATTATATTATGACAGACCAGCTAGATCTACTGTCTCTATTATATTATGACAGACCAGCTAGATCTACTGTCTCTATTATATTATGACAGACCATCTAGATCTACTGTCTCTATTACATTATGACAGACCAGCTAGATCTACTGTCTCTTTTACATTATGACAGACCATCTAGATCTACTGTCTCTATTACATTATGACAGACCAGCTAGATCTACTGTCTCTTTTACATTATGACAGACCAGCTAGATCTACTGTCTCCATTATATTATGACAGACCAGCTAGATCTACTACCTCTTTGATATTATGACAGACCAGCTAGATCTACTGTCTCTATTATATTATGACAGACCATCTAGATCTACTGTCTCTATTACATTATGACAGACCAGCTAGATCTACTGTCTCTTTTATATTATGACAGACCAGCTAGATCTACTGTCTCTATTATATTATGACAGACCAGCTAGATCTACTGTCTCTATTACATTATGACAGACCAGCTAGATCTACTGTCTCTATTACATTATGACAGACCAGCTAGATCTACTGTCTCTTTTACATTATGACAGACCAGCTAGATCTACTGTCTCCATTATATTATGACAGACCAGCTAGATCTACTGTAACTATTATATTTTGACAGACCAGCTAGATCTACTGTAACTATTATATTTTGACAGACCAGCTAGATCTACTGTCTCCATTATATTATGACAGACCAGCTAGATCTACTGTCTCTATTACATTATGACAGACCAGCTAGATCTACTGTCTCTTTTACATTATGACAGACCAGCTAGATCTACTGTCTCCATTATATTATGACAGACCAGCTAGATCTACTGTAACTATTATATTTTGACAGACCAGCTAGATATACTGTCTCTATTATATTTTGACAGACCAGCTAGATCTTCTTAGTCCATTCTATTATGACAGATCAGCTAGATCTACTGTCACTATTATAATATGACAGACCAGCTAGATCTACTGTCTCTATTACATTATGACAGACCAGCTAGATCTACTGTCTCTATTATATTATGACAGACCAGCTAGATCTACTGTCTCTATTATAATATGACAGACCAGCTAGATCTACTGTCTCTATTATATTATGACAGACCAGCTAGATCTACTGTCTCTATTATATTATGACAGACCAGCTAGATCTACTGTCTCTATTATATTATGACAGACCAGCTAGATCTACTGTCTCAATTACATTATGGCAGACCAGCTAGATCTACTGACTCTTTTATATTATGACAGACCAGCTAGATCTACTGTCTCTATTATATTATGACAGACCAGCTAGATCTACTGTCTCTATTACATTATGACAGACCAGCTAGATCTACTGTCTCTATTATATTATGACAGACCAGCTAGATCTACTGTCTCTTTATATTATGACAGACCAGCTAGATCTACTGTCTCCATTATATTATGACAGACCAGCTAGATCTACTGTAACTATTATATTTTGACAGACCAGCTAGATCTACTGTAACTATTATATTATGACAGACCAGCTAGATCTACTGTCTCCATTATATTATGACAGACCAGCTAGATCTACTGTCTCTATTATATTATGACAGACCAGCTAGATCTACTGTCTCCTTTATATTATGACAGACCAGCTAGATCTACTGTCTCTATTATATTATGACAGACCAGCTAGATCTACTGTAACTATTATATTATGACAGACCAGCTAGATCTACTGTAACTATTATATTTTGACAGACCAGCTAGATCTACTGTCTCTATTATATTATGACAGACCAGCTAGATCTACTGTCTCTATTATATTATGACAGACCAGCTAGATCTACTGTATCTATTATATTATGACAGACCAGCTAGATCTACTGTCTCTATTATATTATGACAGACCAGCTAGATCTACTGTCTCTATTATATTATGACAGACCAGCTAGATCTACTGTCTCTATTATATTATGACAGACCAGCTAGATCTACTGTCTCTATTATATTATGACAGACCAGCTAGATCTACTGTCTCTATTATATTATGACAGACCAGCTAGATCTACTGTCTCTATTATATTATGACAGACCAGCTAGATCTACTGTCTCTATTATATTATGACAGACCAGCTAGATCTACTGTCTCTATTATATTATGACAGACCAGCTAGATCTACTGTCTCTATTATATTATGACAGACCAGCTAGATCTACTGTCTCTATTATATTATGACAGACCAGCTAGATCTACTGTCTCTATTATATTATGACAGACCAGCTAGATCTACTGTCTCTATTATATTATGACAGACCAGCTAGATCTACTGTCTCTATTATATTATGACAGACCAGCTAGATCTACTGTCTCTATTATATTATGACAGACCAGCTAGATCTACTGTCTCTATTATATTATGACAGACCAGCTAGATCTACTGTCTCTATTATATTATGACAGACCAGCTAGATCTACTGTCTCTATTATATTATGACAGACCAGCTAGATCTACTGTCTCTATTATATTATGACAGACCAGCTAGATCTACTGTCTCTATTATATTATGACAGACCAGCTAGATCTACTGTCTCTTTTATATTATGACAGACCAGCTAGATCTACTGTCTCTATTATATTATGACAGACCAGCTAGATCTACTGTCTCTATTATATTATGACAGACCAGCTAGATCTACTGTCTCTATTATATTATGACAGACCAGCTAGATCTACTGTCTCTATTATATTATGACAGACCAGCTAGATCTACTGTCTCTATTATATTATGACAGACCAGCTAGATCTACTGTCTCTTTTATATTATGACAGACCAGCTAGATCTACTGTCTCTATTATATTATGACAGACCAGCTAGATCTACTGTCTCTATTATATTATGACAGACCAGCTAGATCTACTGTCTCTATTATATTATGACAGACCAGCTAGATCTACTGTCTCTATTATATTATGACAGACCAGCTAGATCTACTGTCTCTATTATATTATGACAGACCAGCTAGATCTACTGTCTCTATTATATTATGACAGACCAGCTAGATCTACTGTCTCTATTATATTATGACAGACCAGCTAGATCTACTGTCTCTATTATATTATGACAGACCAGCTAGATCTACTGTCTCTATTATATTATGACAGACCAGCTAGATCTACTGTCTCTATTATATTATGACAGACCAGCTAGATCTACTGTCTCTATTATATTATGACAGACCAGCTAGATCTACTGTCTCTATATTATATATTATGACAGACCAGCTAGATCTACTGTCTCTATTATATTATGACAGACCAGCTAGATCTACTGTCTCTATTATATTATGACAGACCAGCTAGATCTACTGTCTCTATTATATTATGACAGACCAGCTAGATCTACTGTCTCTATTATATTATGACAGACCAGCTAGATCTACTGTCTCTATTATATTATGACAGACCAGCTAGATCTACTGTCTCTATTATATTATGACAGACCAGCTAGATCTACTGTCTCTATTATATTATGACAGACCAGCTAGATCTACTGTCTCTTTATATTATGACAGACCAGCTAGATCTACTGTCTCTATTATATTATGACAGACCAGCTAGATCTACTGTCTCTATTATATTATGACAGACCAGCTAGATCTACTGTAACTATTATATTATGACAGACCAGCTAGATCTACTGTCTCTTTATATTATGACAGACCAGCTAGATCTACTGTCTCTATTATATTATGACAGACCAGCTAGATCTACTGTCTCTCTATTATATTATGACAGACCAGCTAGATCTACTGTCTCTATTATATTATGACAGACCAGCTAGATCTACTGTCTCTTTTATATTATGACAGACCAGCTAGATCTACTGTCTCTATTATATTATGACAGACCAGCTAGATCTACTGTCTCTATTATAATATGACAGACCAGCTAGATCTACTGTCTCTATTATATTATGACAGACCAGCTAGATCTACTGTCTCTATTATATTATGACAGACCAGCTAGATCTACTGTCTCTATATTATGACAGACCAGCTAGATCTACTGTCTCTATTATATTATGACAGACCAGCTAGATCTACTGTCTCTATGATAATATGACAGACCAGCTCGATCTTCTGTCTCTATTATATTATGACAGACCAGCTAGATCTACTGTCTCAATTACATTATGGCAGACCAGCTTGAACTTCTGTCTTAATAACATTATGACAGACCAGCTAGATCTACTGTCTCTTTTACATTATGACAGACCAGCTCGATCTACTGTCTCTATTATAATATGACAGACCAGCTAGATCTACTGTCACTATTATATTATGACAGACCAGCTAGATCTACTGCCTCTTTGATATTATGACAGACCAGCTAGATCTACTGTCTCTATTATATTATGACAGACCAGCTAGATCTACTGTAACTATTATATTATGACAGACCAGCTAGATCTACTGCCTCTTTTATATTATGACAGACCAGCTAGATCTACTGTCACTATTATATTATGACAGACCAGCTAGATCTACTGTCTCTATTATATTA
This sequence comes from Oncorhynchus keta, assembly GCF_023373465.1. Classification (NCBI taxonomy): domain Eukaryota; kingdom Metazoa; phylum Chordata; class Actinopteri; order Salmoniformes; family Salmonidae; genus Oncorhynchus; species Oncorhynchus keta. Next base: position 2,997,586 of record NC_068430.1, on the reverse strand, counting down.
TGACAGACCAGCTAGATCTACTGTCTCTATTATATTATGACAGACCAGCTAGATCTACTGTCTCTATTATATTATGACAGACCAGCTAGATCTACTGTCTCTATTATATTATGACAGACCAGCTAGATATACTGTCTCTATTATATTATGACAGACCAGCTAGATCTACTGTCTCTATTATATTTTGACAGACCAGCTAGATCTCTGTCTCCATTATATTATGACAGAGCAGCTAGATCTGACAGTCAGCTATTATATTATGACAGACCAGCTAGATCTACTGTCTCTATTATATTATGACAGACCAGCTAGATCTACTGTCTCTATTATATTATGACAGACCAGCTAGATCTACTGTCTCTATTATATTATGACAGACCAGCTCAATCTTCTGTCTCTATTATATTATGACAGACCAGCTAGATCTACTGTCTCTATTATATTATGACAGACCAGCTAGATCTACTGTCTCTATTATATTATGACAGACCAGCTAGATCTACTGTCTCAATTACATTATGGCAGACCAGCTAGATCTACTGACTCTTTTATATTATGACAGACCAGCTAGATCTACTGTCTCTATTATAATATGACAGACCAGCTAGATCTACTATCTCTATTAGATTATGACAGACCAGCTAGATCTACTGTCTCTATTATATTATGACAGACCATCTAGATCTACTGTCTCTATTACATTATGACAGACCAGCTAGATCTACTGTCTCTTTTACATTATGAC